>NC_073378.1:95427437-95524937 GCF_028641065.1 Leucoraja erinaceus
ATAGAATCATTATATAGCCCGTTGATATGGAAGCACGCACTTTGGTACAAATGCGGTTGGATTATTTGAAGAAGTCCATTAAATCCCATTGATGCTGAGTTTTGCGAAATGATTCAGTTAGTCTTTTCCATGTTGGTCACGTCTGGAACGGGTCTGCCGTTGTGCAGAACACATTTCAAGATAATGATGTGAAATTGCTGGTGTGCTGATATACATCGAATTGGAACACAATCTGGAATTTCCTATCACCTAGTTTCTGTGAACGAACAGACCTCTTCGAAGTCTTCAGTACCAGGCACCAGTTCAAAATATCAGACTAATTGTGTACAAACAAATAAATACTTGTGAATTTCACAAAACGTCTCTGTAACCCATTTAAACCTGGGGAAAAGGTCGACTTTGATTTAAAGGCATACGCATACTAACCTAACCCCAGTGTGGGTTCAGAGGATATTTTACATCGCTTCCTCGGTTTTAGGGTCTCGTTTCATCTTTTTAACTTAGGCGATGTCCGACAGCATGAATTCTGGGTCAGAACTTTCGCTTCCCGGGTCGAGATGCAGAAACCAGGTCGTTTGCTTACTCGTGTTAACCTTACAGTGTTCTCAGTGTACCCAGGCTCTTTCATTTAGTAACCATCTCGTAATATTTTCAGCAGGGTCGGTTTGTAAATGTCGTTCGACTAAAATTTAAATGGGCGAAAATGAAAATGCTCGGCCTATCTGAACTGACCTCTGTACAGACTCGTCGTTTTTGCAAAGTTTCTAACTTCTTCCTACAACCAAACGCTCGCAGTTGACGTAACTTTAAATCGCTATAGATTGAAAGTGCGTGTTTCTTTTTTTAATTGAGCAAATACACACAGTTTCTTTTATGCTGCAGATTGGCGAGCTGCCTTGAAGGTCTTTTAGCCGGTTGGGCCACCGCCTTGCAAGGCTTAAACACAACGTGGGGGCTATTGAAGCTTTCAAGGAATGCTGCAAAACTTGAGAACATTTGGGTATCAGGAATGAGATTAAGCGCACAACACAAAGAGTCGCCCAAGCCTTAATGCCTCTCCATATTCAGG
This sequence comes from Leucoraja erinaceus, assembly GCF_028641065.1. Taxonomy (NCBI): domain Eukaryota; kingdom Metazoa; phylum Chordata; class Chondrichthyes; order Rajiformes; family Rajidae; genus Leucoraja; species Leucoraja erinaceus. The sequence continues at coordinate 95,428,507 of NC_073378.1, forward strand.
ATCAGCGCCCTGTTAAAAATGATCAGAATCCTTTGTGTGTGGTATTTTATTAGACTTCTTTTGTGTAATTTTCAGCACCGCGGTTCTCTCTGCCGGCCGCTGGGTGTTTTATTGAGCGAGGGGAGGGAGGGTAAAAGTATCCCCCCAGAGATTATGAAAGCAAAGTGCTTGGCATTGGTTTGAAATCGAACTTTCAAATGTTACCCTATGCGCCTGCTGCGGATAAAATGAACAATGGCCTCGCTGCACACCAAGGTCTCAGGGAGGCGTGACATATTATTATCATAGCCTGCCAAAATTAGTTGGCACAGTCTGAATCTGACCTTCCCTACAAAGTATTGCTCTGACAACAGGGAGTCATCATTCACTTCATCAATGATATGTTTTTCCAACTCCTGTGAGGCGGTAAAACATTTGCATGAATCCATCCTTGGGCTTTAGAATGTTATGGAGGCACACATTTGCCCGAAAGCTTCAGTTTTTAATGAATGGAAATATCAGCGCAGTGTGCATTCAGCCTCCGACCTGTTAGTGCTGAAAGCTAACATTTCTATTTGTTTTCTGTTGAGTGGATTAGATAGATTGGCCTGCTCCTCAAGAATTTCAAAATGATACATTGATCGTGTGGCAGAACTGTGAAGAGCCAATTCTAAAGTATGTTACAAATTACCTTGCAAGTCAACTTATATTGTTGATACATAAGAACTCATAATCAATTAGAGCCATCGTTAAAACTAAGCCTACTAATATGTATTTTTCATTGGTAATCTAACTTTCAAGAGATTCCAGAGTCAAGAGTTTTAAATTGTCATATGCACTGATAACGGGGCAAAGACATTCTTACTTGGAGCAGCATCACAGGCCTATAGCGCAGTACACATAAGAATATATAATATACAATTAAGAGCATTTTCAAGTCTGGAACTGCATTTAACACAGAAGGCCAAGGTGTAAATGCCCAACATAACCTTTTAAGAAGACAGGAACAACAAAAACAATGGTTGTGAAGAAATAATGCAGATGCTGAAAACATGAGAAAGACAAACAGTAAATGACTGAAGCATTCACCATATCAATTACCCTCTGTGGACAGGATAGTAACATGTAAGAAATCAAATATTGAGAAAGTATGATTATGTAGATAGGTAGAAAGTATGAGAGACAGGTTATTAACTGATCCACAGTGTATACTTTATGAGGAATTGTGTAAGTCGCTGCGAGCTGTGAATCTGAGCAGTTAATCGCTGTCAATGTGGGGAATGGTGAAACTGAAAGAAAAAAAACATTGATAAAATACTGTCATAATACAAGAAATCTGCCATTTGGGTTGAATTTGGGTTGCACCGGGTTCGCGCTGACCAGCGATCACCCGTACACTAGTTCTATCCTACACACCAGGGATGAATTTTGCAGGTCAATTAAAGTACAAACCTTCATGAATGTGGAACGTGGGTGGAAACAGGAGCACCCAGAGAAAACCCACGCAGTCACAGGACAAACACACAAACTCCGTACAGATAGCCCCTGTAGTCAGGATTGAACCCTGGTTTCTAGTGCTGTAAGGTAACAACTCCATTGCAATGCAACTGAGCTGCCCAAAATATATATATTTTTTAATAGCTTTGGAGTAGCTCTGTAAATTCTGCTTCATCAGACTAGGCTACCAGTGGTCTAAAAGGGAACACCTTTAGAGGATAATTAGGGTACAATTTCTTTTAGAAACAGATTTGATGCAACATGTGTTAAGACTCTGGTTGACTTTGGTGACCCAGATAAATTGGTCGCGATAACTGGATCCAGACAGGTTTAGTCTGACATTTCAGTATTGTGTTGCACTGTTAGAACTTCTCTTCTTTCGTGTGGCGTGCACAGCCTAAAGTTGTAGAAAAACTTGTTCTATTTGATCTTCCCTTTGTGCACGTCAAGTTGATTGCATTAGACGAAACAGGGCGAACCACGTGAAGGTTGCAATCTTCCACCCCACCGTTAGAACTGAAGCAATTTTATTAAGACACTGTCAAGGCCTGTGGAAGTAGATTTCAAATATTCACACCATATTTTGGAGACTAGCATGCATGTCCTCTGGTTTGAAAAAACATAACACTGAAGATGTGTAGGAAGGAATTGCAGATGCTGGTTTAAACTGAAGATAGACACAAAACGCTGGATAACTCAGCGGGACAATTAGCATATCTGGAGAAAAGGAATGGGTGACGTTTCAGGTCGAAACCCTTCTTCAGTCTAAAGAAGGGTGTCGACCCGAAATGTCACCTACTCCTTCTTCAGACTGAAGAAGGTTCTCGACCTGAAACATCACCCATTCCTTCTCTCCAGAGATGCTGCCTTTCCTGCTGTGTTAAGGGCCTGTCCCACTTGGGCGTGATTTGCGCGTCATTTACGCGACATCATCAAAATTGGTTGGTGCGTCGTGATGCACGCATGGCATGTGGTGAGGCGTGGTGGCGTATGCAGTGACGCGCGGTAACGCACGGTGCCCCAGGATTTTGGAATGCTCAAAATCCTCGCGCGCCACCTGCGTGACGTATCCCTTGCGCACGCTGACGTACTGATGGCATATGTGTAGCACGTGGTGATGCTTAGTTACTCAGGGTGATGCGCGAACATTGCCTAAGCTAATTTATTATGTGTCACCATGCGTCAGAGTCCGAAACCATGCACCGCCCGTACGCCGTTGGCGCGCCATTTGCGCGTCATTTGAGCGCTGAACCACGTGACCATCCGGGTATTAAGCGCGTGTAGTTTTGAAGAAATTTCACTGGGGAAATCCTTGCCATGGAGATCAGAATTAGTACGAACGACATCGCAAATGGCTCCCAAAAGAAGCAGGGCCCTCAAGAGCACTTGGCGTGCGACTGTCGTACTGCTAAACGATTTTCGCGCGACAGTCACTACCGGCCTGTCGCGCAAATGACGCCCAAGTGGGACAGGACCTTCACTCCAGCTTTTTGTGTCTATAACACTGAAAATGCTATGCAACTAAAATAAAAACTGAAAATATTGCATTTGCTCAGTTGTCCACGCAGGATCAGTAGAGATGAAATAGTTTCATTTCAATTATCTTATATTGTAGAATATGACCTAGTTCTTCCATTCACTGTGCAATGGTGCACATCAGACCTATTGCACATTGGACACAAATAGTAAGTTTAAACGAGAACTACCAGTTTGAAGTTTGATCGTTATTTTATGAGGAGTAACGTTGAGGGATTACGTGAAGAACCCCGCCAGGACGCATGCGTGTTATTCTTCAAAGCAGCGGTGTGAAATCACAGATAACTGTAATGACTAAACATAGTAAGATTAGAGAAGAGATATGTTGAGTATATGATCAAAGGTGGGAGCGGAGGGCACGTAATCCCTCAACGTTACTCCTCATAAAATAACGATCAAACTTCAAACTGGTAAGTTCTCGTTTACTCTTACTATTTTACTTCAGAGTCACGCGAGTGACTACGTGAAGATTTTAAAGCTCTGTGATTTCATGCCATGGAAACGAGTCCATGCATCACATCTGCCTTGATTATGGGGAGAATAGTGTTAACATCATTAGACATCAATACGATATTGAAAACCCAACGATAAATATATTAACACCAAATTATAGCCCCTATTTATGGGGTAAATCATATTACAGAACTTAAAATTGTTTCTGCAAATGTTCCAGGTTTAATGACTGGTTTGTTATAAATCATTGGAAAGTTTTCTCCGTTGACCATCCTGCTGTCTTGAGGATTTGGTCCATAGGAACATCCAACGTCACAGCTGCCGATGTAGCGGCAGCCCTGGTGGAGTGAGATTTAAAATGCTAGTGTCTACTCCAGCCTTATTAGGGCCTGTTTTAGCCATCTAGAGATGGTCTGGACTGTCAGTGTTTTGAGTGGCTATTTGTAGCTGATTAAAAGTGACATTTCTTTCCCTCTGATGATCTTAGTATACTCCATATATAGTAGTAAGTGTGTTACAATACAGAGACGATCATCTGTCGGGTATGCCCTGAATTCTGTTTTTAGGCCTGCTGACCCCTGTCAATTCTGTTTGACTAATTCATTGATGTGAAAAGTTAAATTTCCAGATGAAATAGTCATGTTGTCCAGCCTTAGGTTCTGTAGTGACTGGACCTTTTGTGCCGTGACCAAGGCCATCAGCATGACTGTTTTCATAGTCTGTTTCTGTAGGGACAGAGCTGTAGCTGGAGACCAGTTTCTTAACATGGTCAGTACAATGCTCACATCCCATATTTGGGAATACCTGGTTCTTGGGGGATTAACATTAAAATGCCTCTCATGAGTTTGGTTACCAGGGTGTGTCCCAACATAATGCCGCTCTGTTCCTTGCCACAGGTATGTTGACAGAGCACTTCTGGCGCAGTTGATGGCACTATGACTGAGCCTCTCATCGTAATGGAGGCTTGCTAGGAATTCCAGAACAGACGGGATGTTCATAGATCTGTGGGTGATCTTTCCTTTGTTACCGGATGGACCAGTAAATTAGGTCTATGATGGATGGCGATGCATGGTTCTAATACCATGTCTAGTCTCACCGGGAACCATGGTTGAGTAGGCCAATCAGGTACTATCAAAATCCCAGATGCAGAGTCTTGCTGTATTTTCCTTAATACCCGACTGATGAGGCAGAAAGGAGGGAATGCATAAATAAACAATTTCCCCCAATGCAGCGAAAATGCATCGGTTGTTCCCATGAAACATAATTTGATAACTGGTGATTGAGCCTGGATGCGAAAAGATCAATATCTGGTGTTCCATACCATGCTGTAATTTCAGCAAATACATTTTTATCCAACATCCATTCAGTTTTTTCATTGAATTTGCATGACCTGGTGTCTGCCACTAAATTTAGTTTACCTGGTAAGTAGGTAGCTGACATCCAAATATCTCTCTGGATACACCATTGCCAAATTGTGTTGGCCAGATTGTCACATGATGTCGATTTGTTTCCACCCATATGGTTGATATATGCTACCACGGTGGTGTTGTCAAATTGTAGTCTAACATGCTGGTGATTTAACCCAGAACAATATGACTTAAGGCAATGGAATGCACGTAACATTTCCAGGTAGTTTATGCCCAGTGTTTGTAATAATGATGCCTTCTGTGCATTCCATCTCCCTTTACAGCTGGAGATGGAATTGGTAGCACCCCAACCAAGTGCACTGGCATCAGTTTGTTGTACCATAGACGGGTTGCTGATAATTATTGGATTGGAACAATACCTGACATTATGTTCCCACCATTTTAGCTCCATTATGGCCTCTGTTGCTATCTTCATTGGTCTGTCAAAATGGCCACCATTAAGTTTGAGTGCTCTTATTTTTGCTCTCTGTAAATTTTGATAGTGTAAAGGTCCGAATTGTGTGGCTGGAAATGCAGCCACTATCGTCCCAATTATTCTAGCTACCAGTCTATTGGATGGTTTGGTGATGTCAATGATTTCGCTACAAGCCTCTATTAAGGCTGTAACCTTTTCTTTCGGCAAAGTCACTGACATGAGAACTGAGTTAATGGTGAACCTCACATAATCCATTTTTGTTGAAGGTGTTAATTTTGACTGAACTGGATGGATGATAAACCCCAGTTTCTCAAACAATTGTTTTGAAGCTGTTACCACTTGTACCACCACAGGACGACAGATAGCACAATGGGCTAAGAGTTCGGCTGGCGACCGGAGGGTAGCCGTTTCAAATCCCGCTTGGAGTGCATACTGTCATTGTGTCCTTGGGCAAGACACTTCACCCACCTTTGCCTGTAATGGAATGTTACGGCGGCAGGCGCGGGCACACCGCGACGCCCTGTGTCTCCCTTTCAAGGGAGATGCTAAAAATGCATTTCGTTGTCTCTGTACTGTACACTGACAATGACAATAAATTGAATCATTTCATTTTTTTTTTTTTTTAGCCAATTCCAAAGTTTTGCCAACAATAAGTATGTCATCTAGATATGCCATTACCATGTGTTTTTGTTTCCGCAGTAAAGCTAGGGCTGGTTTCAAATTTTTGTGAATAGTCTGGGGCTGATGTTAGCCCATTAGGTAGTGCCCTGTATTGCCAGTGCTGACCCATCCAGTTGAATTTTAAATAACATCTGTGGTCACCTCTTGTAGGTACTGTATAGTAAGCATCTTTTAAATCGATGCTTGCCATGTAGTAGCCTCAGAAATCAATTGCTTAGCAGTAACAAAGGTTTCCATCTTGAAATGAATATATTGTACAAAGGTATTCAAATTAGTCAAATCGATGATGATGCGGCAACTACCATCTTTCTTGTTTTTTATAAAGATGTTGGACACGAATTCCTGTGATTCGTGTTGGGTTTTCTCAATTACTCCTTTTTTATATAGCCGCTGTAATTCGGCATGTGCTTTAGATTTTTCTATGCCTGTTCCCTATGAGGGTTATGTTTTTGTATAAATTTTATGGTATAACCCTGGATACTGCTTAGAATATAAGTGTCGGTGGTTAACTTATTCCATGCATCCAAATAATATCGTAATCTCCCACCAACTTCCATTTTCCCTTTAATTCTTAAGGAACCAGACCCACCTACCTCCATGGTCACCAGTGGTAGGTGTGTTACTTCTTCGGCACCCTCCGTGGACGTTGAGGCGCCATTGTCTGGGTCTGTAGTTGGGTTGGTGTTGAGGGCTTGCGCATTTTCCAGGAAGGTCGGTCTGGACCATGGCCTAAAAAAGACCGATGTTGGGTGTTCCTGGTTTTGCGCTTTCTCCAGTTTGTCTTGGCCGACTGGCGGGTGCGTAGGGGTGATGTTTTTGGCCATAGTAGCTTTTGGATGCTGTTTTTATGAGCCCCAGGGTTTTCCCCTCTTTGTCAAGTTCTTTGACTTGTTTTGATAAATCCCCTCCAAATAGTAGTATTGATGGTTTGGAGGTTCCAGGTTTGTAGAGGCCTGCAAATTTGGGGTCTAAAGCCGGTTGGATAGCACTTTTCCTAATATTGTTTAACTCGTATTGTGAGTTGCAGAGTGAAGCCAGTGCATCTTGGTGGTCTAGGGTCATGTTTTGCTCATTCAATGTGCGGGCAAAAGCCGTAATTCCTGCTGTTAGGACTTTTAGGACTTTCTGTATTTTTAAGTCCCTGGTTCTAATTGATGCCCCAACATGTTTTCAGATGCACTGGTTGACACTGGGAACATTTAGCGACTTGCAGTTCTCTGGTGGTAAGTGTCGTGCCGTGGTGTCCGATAATGCCTGGCCCTGTAGTTGGTTAAAAGACATGTAGTCAATGCTTACCGCTATTTTCGGCTCCAGGTTTAGGCCAGTTTGGTCGGGTTGGATAAACTGGGACACCATATCCAACATGTTTTCTTTCACCCCAGGCATACTAAGGGTATGTTGATCATTCCCCTCTTCAGGGTCAGCCCAGAATTGACCCTCCATGCTTCCCTCTGATGAGGGAGAAAAACTGTACAGCCCCACAAGAGGTACTGCTGTGGGGCTTACTAACTACCCACTGTGGCTAGCCTCCATCTCCCGGAGCCTGCCACTTGGAGTATTTCCTCCAGCAGCCGCTCCAACTGGCTCTTATGCTCTCGGGCATAGGCCACTCGCGGCTGCTGCTGATCCTGCAGCCGCTCCAACCGGCTCCAATGCTCACGGGCACTGGCCGCTCGTGGCTGCTCCTGTTTCCCCAGCCGCTCCAACCGGCACCAATGCTCACGGGCACTGGCCGCTCGCGGCTGCTTTTGTTCCCCGCTCCCAGCCGCTCCAACCGGCTCCAATGCGCACGGGCACTGGCCGCTCGCGGCTGCTCCTGAAGCTGCTCCAACCAGCCCCAATGCTCATGGGCACTGGCTGCTCGCGGCTATTCACAGTCGGACTCATCGGAGTCAACGACTCTGTTAGTTTTTTGCTTCGCTCTACCGCCCGGCCGTGGCCGGTGCGGGAGCGAAGTCGGGCACAGCTGTTCCCATTTCGAGAGATTGGCGTGCCGTTGGCTGCTGCTGCCGGCTGCCCGCAACTTAGCAGTTCTCCCCCGCCAGCTTTCTCGCAGCCTTTGTGGATCTGGTCCATGCCTCCACCTGTAAGGTAAGTGGAAGGAACGCAGAGTCTCCTTACCTGCTGTTCCCGGCTTTCAAATTCAGCCACTAAGGGAACGTCGTTCCCCCCGCTGTAACTCGTTGCAATGCGTGTAGTGATATGTCCCACATGCGTCCTGGTGGGGTTCTTCACGTAGTCACTCACGTGACTCCGAAGTAAAATACCAAATGCCTTCATCTGTAACATGGTCATTTGGAGTCATGGGAATTGAATTATGGTCACATTTTCCTGTTGATGGAAGCTCGTCATAGATGCTGAATGGTCTCCTGAGTATTTCTAGTGTTCTCCACTTTTATTTCAAGCTCTCTTAGTTGCTACAAGCAATATTTATCATTCCAACGATGTAATAATCAAGATACACATTTAATCATATAGTCTTGTGTTTATCAGTGGTATGTGATAGAATTTTGAACTTTTTAAGCATACATCAGGTAAACACAATTATTTGTTAGAGTTTCCAAAATTTAACTAACACTACAGGTGCACAACCTTTTATCCGAAGTTCCAAATAACGAAAACCTCCGAATAGCGACATTTTTTCAGTCCTTGAAGAAAGGTCCTTGAAAACGTTCACCGAGGGCGGCCCGCAGAGGTGACAGCGGAACCTCCGGTCGGTCCTCGAAGAAAGGGGAACTAAATCCCCATTCATAAAAGAGAAGGTGAGGGTATATTGCGCGGGAGGGTTAATAATTGATAATCTGCTGCTGCCTGCCCGCTCAGTTAAAAAGTTCCCACGGTAGACTCACGATACACAGTGGATCGTGAGTCTTGCATGAGAACTTTTTAACTCAGCGTGCAGGCAGCAGCAAATTGTCGCTCCCTTAAGTTTCACCCCACCTACACCCCTCTGCTTCCCGGCCATGTGTGTGACCCCTTCCCTCCCCTCTCCAGCTCCCCGTGCATTGCACCGGCGCGGGGGGTTTGCACTGTCTTCACGTCGGAGCTAGGGCCAGTCACCGGAGATGTCAGGACCAATGGGACACCGGCCCCCAGGCCCACTGCAAGCACGGAGAACCCAGAGACCCACAGCCAGCAGCAGCCCAGCCCCGTTCCAATTCCAGAGGAACACGCTCCCCGTAGGGACCGAAGCTGATGATGTGCAAGGTGCGTCTTGGTCTTGAGGTTGCGGATGAGGGGGCGCAGCTCGGGCTGTGACGTCTCCGGCCACCCCCCTGTACAGGAGCTGAGACTGGGAACTGTGGGGTTGTTTGCAGTTGCAGAGGGAGGGGGCAAGGGCGGTACAGTTCCAAGTCTCAGCTCCAGTCCAGAGGGGTGACCAGAGACGTCAGGACCAACGGGACACCGACTGCAAGCACGGAGATCCCAGAGACTCACAGCCAGCAGCAACTCTAGCCCAGCCCCGCTCCAACTCCAGAGGAACCCGGGTTGCGGATGAGGGGGCGCAGCTCGGGCTGTGGGCGAACTGCCACTTGTCGCTGTAGCGGCGCATCGGGGAGCGGGTTCCTGTTGGTCCTGACGTCTCCGGCCATCCCCCTGGACAGGAGCTGAGAGACGTCAGGACCACCAGAAGCCGCTCCCCGATGCGCCGCTACAGCGACAAGTGGCAGTTCGCCCACAGCCCGAGCTGCGCCCCCTCATCGGGACACCGACCCCCAGGCCCACTGCAAGCACGGAGATCCCAGAGACTCACAGCCAGCAACAACTCTAGCCCAGCCCCGCTCCAACTCCAGAGGAACTCGGGTTGCGGATGAGGGGGCGCAGCTCGGGCTGTGGGCGAACTGCCACTTGTCGCCGTAGCGGCCCATCGGGCAGCGGATTCCTCTGGAGTTGGAGGGACAGGGAGACACAGCGGCTTTTGAGAATGGTGGGCAATCACTTCCAAAGTTCTGCCCACACAGTCAGTACACCTCTCCTACACTTGTCTCCCGCACTGAGATTATCTCGCAGAGAATGATCCCAGCCTAACCCTCCCTATTCTCTCCTATTCTGCAAGAAAAAACTACATTGAAGACTCAAACTCGCGATCGATTAACTGCCTGGATCGAAGCGCAAACTCGCGACCTTGCGGATATGAGCCGAGCACTCTACCACTGAGCCAGCCGTTAAAATCTACGCTAAAAATCTTCCATTCCGAAAGCCGAAAAATTCTGAATTACGAAAAGTGTCTGGTCCCAAGGCTTTCGGATAAAAGGTTGTGCACCTGTACTAGACGAGGTATAAAAGAAAGCACATGATGCCGATAAAGTCATCCCTAATCTTGACTTTTTTGTCAATGATTAGTGATGTACAGCACTTTGTTGCAGCTATGTTTGCTTTTAAAGTGCTCTATAAATAAAATTATTATTATTATTATTATTATTATTATTAAACTTCTAGACCCTTGCCTTAGGCCTCCATCTGCAATGTGCTTCTGGACCAACTGACCAGCAGACCTCAGTCAGTTACAATTGGTCATAACATTTCCTCCCTCAACACTGGTGTCCCGCAGGACCACGTGTTCCTTGTTCTACTCCCTGTACATCCATGACTCTGTGTTTGTATAAAGCCAGCTTGATTTTTCAGATCTCCGATGAAGCCACTGTTGTTAGCCAGAGCAACAACAATAATGAGACAAAGTCCAGGACAGAGATCAAGAACATTGTGTCATGTTGTCAGGACAACAACCTAGCCCTTGACATCAGCAAGATGAATTCTACCTCATCAATCCTCTAGCTTCACGATTCATAACTCTCTAATCCCTTTGTCTCACACCTTTTGTGCGTTCATCTCCGGCTTTTGTCTAACCATCTGCCCCTCACCCCCCCCCCCCCCCCCCCCCCCCCCCCCCTTGCCTGTGTTTGCCTATGAGTTGCCATGCTTTGTCCTTCCACTACACCTTTCTAGCTTTCTTTCTCCCCACCGCTGCAATCGGGCTGAAGAAGAATCCCAACTCGAAATGTCACCTATCCGTGTTCTCCAGGGATGCTGCTTGACCTGCTGAGTTACTCCAGCATTTGGTGTCTTTCCTTGGTAAATCAGCATCTGCATTTCCTTGTTTCTACATGAAAGGTATGGTTGGTGACCTGAGGAAGCAAGGCGGTAAACATAAGCATGTCCTCATCAACGGAAGTGCTGGAGAGATGGCTGACAGCTTTCAGTTCCTAGTCATCCGTATCATCATCAACCCTTCATACTGACATGGTGAACAAGAAAGCAGACTCATATATTTACATTCTTTGGCATCGGAGAAGATTTGGCATGACTCTCAATAACTTCCACAATTGCATCTCCAGAGTAAACCAGCATCTGCAGTCCCTGTATCTCCAACACAAAGTCATACAAGGTAGTATATTCCCAGATCCTATCAAAAATTCCTTTTGATCTTACATTGGAGCAGATCCAGTCGGAAATACTTCAGCCTTCTGGTCAGGATGTTTTGCATTTTGCTGCCTGCAGTTTATCCATAGAGGAGCACAGCTTGAATGGATTATTCAATCAGTGAGAGCGTAATGGAAAACACAAGTTTACCTGACAACTTGTTCATACTGTCTCCCGAGTAACATGACATTGTATCTTATCTCCACTTTGACTCTCGCTCTGCCTTTTTGACAGTGCCACCAATCTGTTCCAATTAGTGGGTCTATCTTCACAGACAAATGAAAGCAAAATTCCCTCCATTTTCCCAGGTCATGGCCTGCTAATAACAGGCAAATGCATCACTCAGCTGAGAGAACAGTCCTGGAAAGCCAGGGAATGATTTCACCACAAGATTAAAATAACAGTTTTATATATAATTATCTGGAGGATTTTATTTGCTTTATCTAACTGTCCCCATTTTAAGAATAGTACATAATCAAGGTGATGTAAGCAACTTTCAAAGCAAATGCAGACTGTTTTTTTACAATAAATTAAATACTACTAATCAAGCCAATATTTCAGTTTTAACCTATTACTTAAGGCAATTAATCAACATTATTCCCATTTAATATCCTTTGAAACTGAAATGAAATATTGTACATCGTCCTTATGAGGAAGGTGGTACAAAGCAAACATTGTACCATTTGTACCACTTTTATCTTTAGTGTTTTAATCCCTGACTTTGTCATCTGTCATCGAACCTGGCAGGTTAAAGTATTATTTCAGATAGCCGCTGATTATCATCTTGCAATATGTGGAAACCGACATTTGAGTCTGTAGTCACCATAATGGAAGACTATGGTGCTGAATTCACTTCATGCAGGTGACTGATGCCCATGCAAATGTTATCAGTCGCAATATTGGTGAGAATGCCACATCATACAACATGACAGCTAGTACAAAGTGCATAGAATGCGCAGATCAAGATGTAGGAGCGCAAAACTGCTTGACACCAGTACCGTGAGAGTGGACATCCAATCTAATACCCAATCTTAATCTCTGCAGATTTATCTTTTTCTAGTATTTGTCAAATGCCATTATGAAAAATATTATTGAATCCACTTCCACAATCCTTCATGACCACTATAGCAAAACAAAATTCACATTTCCTCAGTGTTCTATTTTGTCAATTAGCCTAAATCCGTGTCCCTTGGTTACCGGTGCCACTACCATTGTGAAGAGTTTCACCCTATGAATCTTAACAAATCCGTCACAATTTTTAATAATCCACAACGATTTCCATCAATCTTTTCTCTTTCAACATCTCCATCTCATTTCAACATCCCCAGTTCAAATCATCCCTGAGAAGGTAGTGATGAGTCATCACTCTGAAATACCACAGTAATTCTCATAAAGATACTCCCACACTATGGGCAGTGAAGGAACTACATAGTTTAGAGTAAGCATGGATGGTGTGTGAGTTGATGGAGAACCTGCAGGTGCTGGAGTTCCCTCATTGTCCTCTTGATGAAAGAGGTCATGAAAAGATTTTGGCAGAATTTAGTATTAAAACACAAAGTACTTGCTATAATACCAGGATTAGGGCTCAACCAAGAAAGCCAAGCCCAAAGTCAATGTAGTATCTAAACTGCTTATACTCGCTTATGCTAGAAGATAATAACTAACTTCATATTCATTAATAAACTATCTATGTTAACAAGCACATACAAACTATTCATGTGGATCATTGGGGTTATCAAGTGGGCAACTCACTTCACTGGTGTTTCGTTGCGTTAAGCCCACAACACCTCAGGAAGGCTCAACAGTTAGTTCTGGCATCCCAGAACCAGCCCCTCAATACCTGCTCTCACCAGCTATGCTAACAGTGTGCACTACTAAGCAGCTAATTATGTAAATTCAACAGACGATTAATTCACTCAAACAAATGCCATAATACCAGAGCTGCGATGAGTAACTGCACTATAAGTTGTACACTACTGCTATGGTATGTCGAGAGCAGAGAGGATAAATGCTTAGGTTCATGAGAACACACTGTTTTCACCAGGACGTGCATCTTATGTTTTGCTGGAATTGAAGTGTAGAGTAATCGCCGTGTTCTTGACTTCATGCCGAAGATGGTGGAATGGCTTTGAGATATCAGGAGGTTTGTGTTCAAGATACCGGCCTCACACATAATATCGTAGTCACTGTTTCATTTGCAGCTGGTCCATTTGGGTTTCTGGCCAATTGTGTTCCCTCATCCTCAACAATGATAATGTTGTTCAATAACATGCAGAAAAGGTTAAACTCACCCTGGATGATAATGATCATTGGCTGGAGCTAAAGTAAGCGATGGAAATGTACTTGCCACTTACATAGAATATAGAACATAGTACAGTACAGCAGAGCAACAGCCCCTTTGGCCCACCGTGTCTGTGACAAGCACAATGCCAAGGCAAACTAATCCTGTCTGCCTACACATGATCCATATCCCTTCATTCTCTGCATATCATTGTGCCTATCCAAAAGCTTCAGGTCATGACTGAATGTTGAAAATCAAAACACTTCTAATGAAGTATTTGATCTGAAGATTAGATATTGTTTCTCTTTTCACAAATGCCATCTGATCTGCTGTCCCATCATTTTCTGTTTTTGTCTCACACCTAAATCTTGTCTAGACTTGGCTGCATGCAGGCATGTGATGGACTGCTTCATTTGCTGTGGAGCTGCAAATGGATTAAAAATTGTGCAATTATCAGTAAACATTCCCACTTCTAACCTGATGACGAAGGAAGATCATTGATGAGCAGCTGAAGGTGGCTGGGCCAAGGACATGACTGAAAAAATCCTGCAGTAATGTGCAAAAAACACACGGCTGGAAGAACACAATGGGTCAGGCAGCATCCGTGGAGGGAATGGACAGACAACGTTTTGGGTGGCAATCCTTCTTCAGACAGATTGAAGCAGGGGGAGAAAGCTGGAAAAGAAAGGTGAAGGCAGGTCAAACACCGGCAAGTGATAGGTGGATGCAGGTGAGGGGGATCAGGGATTGATTGGCAGATGGGTGGGATAGGTGAAAAGGAGACTAAAGGGTGTGCAATGAGCAGAAGAATAGTGAGTTGTAAAGTTATAGGAAAGATTATAGATGGAAGGGGACAGGGCGATGGGCAAAGAGTGGGCATGGATGGGGTATGGGGGATGGAGAATGAATGGATAACTGCAAGGTAATGAGCAGGATGATAGGGTGGTGTTGGAGATGATGGGAGAAATGGATGCATATTGGAGAGAGAGAGACAGGGCAGAGAGATGGGAAAGGGAGAGGGGTGGGAGGGAGGTTACTTGAAATTGGCGAATTCAATGTTCATGCCTGCAGTGATATCTTGAGGGTGCAATGATTGAGCTTCAACAAGCACAACCATATTCCTTTGAGTGAGGTATGATTCCAACCAATGAACTGATTTCCTTTGATGCTAATTGACATCAATTTTTTTCTGGAATCCCTAATATCAATCTCTATCAAATCAAGTGCAATCACTCTCACATATCTCAGGAATTGGCATCATATGGATGAATCAAATCTGTACTCTCATCAATGGCTGCCCAGAATTGAACCTCATACTCCAGCAGAGAACAGCGATATAGAATTATTTAAAAATATAACAGATATTTGCACACAGCACATTCCCATAAAGTAACATGAGACATTGACCAGGCAATCTACTCTACTGATACAGGTTGAGGGATACACATTGGCCAGGACGCTGACAGATTTACTTCAGGCCAACAATATTTGATGCTTATCTGAGAGGACAAAAGTCAGTTTTAATATCTCGTCTGGAACTTGAAACCTCTCTCTTGTCACCCTCTTTCTTTGCTGCACCAAAGTGTCAGGACTTTATCCCATAGCCTTCTGACTTAGTTATGTAAAGAGCAGGGACAAATGGAAGTATGATTATTCAAAGAAGCATAATAATGCAGCTCAATAGTGACCATTCAATCAAACCAATTTCCATTCTTATCCACAAATTATTCCATAGAACATGTTCTTTATATATCAACACTGTGCATTGTATGTCAAGTGAATGGAATGTGGTTTAATCAATGAACAATTGCTCTAAAGTGATTGGCGATACCATGTACGCTGCAAGTGCCAATGTACAAAAGGTTGTAACATATCCTTCAGCAAGCTTGTAATAAGTAATAAGAGGATATAACAATGGTTTGTAGATTTCCTATGGTGTTAGATCTATACTACGAATGCAGAAGATTCAAACCATATCTTTTAAAACAATCTGATGGTGAATATACAGCTGGGTTAAATAAACTCAAACTTAATTGCATGAAAAGATTTTAAGACACAAATGACAGGATAGAATTATTTTTGTATCACATAATTGCCAAAAGTGGATGTAGATTGTTCCAGGAAGGATAAAAATACTGGATCTCGTCACATGAATCATAAAAATTAATTCATGTCAGAATGAAAAATTATGCAATTGAACATAAACTTCAAACTCTTCTCTGGAATCAATCTATCATGTTTTGAGTTCTTCCCTGAAAAACACAATGAGAATAAAAAGGACTTGTCAAGTCAGAAATGTCATGACCTCTTTATCAGAAAATGTTGCCAGAGTAAAGATGATTAATTTCTAAAGACAAAACTGTCCTTGAAGAGACGCAGCCATACAAATAAGAGAAAAAAAATACTCATTCTTAAATTAATTAATGAAAAGGATATTAGTGAGAGTAATGGGGAAGTGTTTGAAAAAATAATCTGAGGAAAATACAAATTCTCAAAAGAGGATAAATGCTAACAGTTGCCTTTATGTCACAAGATTAATACAAATATCAATCAGAAAATAAACTAAGAAAACCAGGTCAGGAATCAACATAACTAGAATAAAGAAAAAATAAGCATTTAAATTATAAATGCAGGCATGAATAAATTAAGTACACAGAGATGGACTTGCCTCACTGTTTCTCGGGTGCAAACAAACAAAGTTAGTCAATAATTCAGTTCATTGATTTATTTCTAATAACAACGGCCCAGATTCTGTAGATGTAAGAAAAATATCAGTCCTGGCCTCCATTACTCTAGAAAAAGCTGACAGCAACTTTTGACAACTGTTGTAAGCATGGAAATCCAGAGGATGTTTACAGTGGTACTATGCTTATCCAAAAGCCATTTGTTGCACTTCCTGCAGTTCCAACCAATGTAGAATCAATGATCTTAAGGGAACTTCAAGTTTATTGTATCATTAACGTGATAAAAAACATATTTTGTGGGTTTCTGCCATACTTCACCTTTTATATTTACCCAATGCATATTTCACTATGTATATATCCCAATCCTCTCCTTGTACATGATCCATATTTTTTCATTCCCCACATATTCATGTGCCTAGCTAAATGCCTCTTAAACACCGGCCTTCACCACAAACCCTGCCAGCTCGTTCCATACATCTACCACCCTCTGCCCCACACATTTCATTTAAACTAGTATTATTAGTGATTCAAGTACCCATCATCATTGTTATGACACTGCTCTTGGCCACGAGCACTGTGGTGGCCATTTCAATACCAATCATTCTCTCCCTTTTTGACCACTGAACACATGGTTATGACCTTGCCACCTACTATTACACCATAAACCAATCTATTGCTGCTGGTGATCATTGTTTGGGACCTTCTGCAGCATAGAAGGAAAAGGAGTGTTGAGTACATTGTAATGTGTTTGTTGATGCTTCTGTCTTTCAATAACAGTAACTTTGTGCAAGATATGAAAATGTGGTGGTAAATTTCTGATTTATGGTATGTTTTTAATGAATTTCGGTAATATCTGATTGTTGGTGTTTTTGTTAGATGAGTGTGGGTGAACAGGGTTGTCTTGCACAGAACGGTGTGTAGGGCCATTGGTGTAATATTCTGCATCCATGTTGCGGGTGCTTCATCCCTGGTCAGGACTTCCTCTCTGCTGATTTGTGCTTGGGTCCATATGCATGAAGAACCTCTCTCCTGCATCAATCCATTCAGAACCACGTGAGATAAACCGGGAGTCCCTCAACAGTTTGCAGCAAACTACTTAACCTTGTCAAAGACCTCCAGTGGAGGTTGGAAACAAGGACCACCTTCACACCAGGTACAGGTATGGCTTCAAGTTGATTCCTTGTTTAAGAGAGGAAGTAGAGAGAATCCAGGGAGCTATAGTGGCACAGCCTCACATCAGTGGTAGGGAAAATTATTGAAGATAATTATTTGAGATAGGAATTACTCCCATTTGGAAGAGAATGGGCTTATTAGGGAAAGGCAGCATGGCTTTTTATGTGTCATGTCTCACTAACTCGATTGAGTTTTTTGAGGAGGTGACAAAGGAGATTAATGAAGGTAGGTGGTAGATGATGTATACGTGGATTTTAGTAAGGCTTTTGATAATATCCCGCATGGTAGGCTGATCCAGAAGATTAAAATGTGCGGGACTCACAATGACATCTCCATATGGATTCAGAACTGGATTATTCATAGCAGTTATAGGGTTGTAGTGAAAGTAGATGTTCTGGCAGGAGATTTGTGACGTGGAGTTTTGAGGGATCTGCGTTGGGTAGTGGGTTGGTGAGTAAATTTGTTGATGACACCAAAATTGGACACCAAAACAATGAGGAATGCTGTCAGAAGATACAGTGGGATGTAGATCAGTTGCAGAAATGGACAGAGAAATGGGAGATGGACTTTAAACCAAGTAAATGTGAGGTATTGCACTTTGAGAGGTTGAATATGAGGAAAGCATACAGTTAATGTCACGGACGTCATCGCAACAATAATCGACAACATCGTCCCCACGGTAAGGGTAAGCACATTTCCAAACCAAAAACCCTGAGTAGACAGGTCCGTTCGTGTGGCTTTGAATGCTCGCACCGCTGCCTACAACTCAGGCCTGGCATCAGGAAACATGGACGTCTACAAGGTAGAGTCCTACCGACTACGAAGGGCGGTGAAGGACGCAAAGCGAAGGTACAGGGACAAGATGGAGTTACAGATGGAGCAGCAGGACACCAGAAGCCTGTGGCAGGGGCTATGGACTGTAACCAACTACCGGAGCACCTCACCCTCATCCGAAAGTGCCAGCACCTCCCTAGCTGATGACCTGAACTCCTTTTAAGCTCGTTTCGAGATGGGCAACACCACCCCAGGTCTGCCGACTATCGACAATACTGTCAGCGGGCTGGCTACCAAAGCTGAAGGGAGGAATGTGCACACATTCTCGCTGTCCGAGCACGATGTGAGGAGGGCTCTGACATGGGTGAACACGAGGAAAGCTGCAGGCCCCGATGGCATCTCGGGGTGAGTACTCAAGTCCTGTGCTACGCAGCTAGCTCCGGTGCTCACTACAATATTCAACCTCTCCCTGGACAAGTCCGTGGTCCCTACCTGCTTCAAAAAATCCATCATTGTACCGGTACCAAAAAATGGCTCCCCAGCCTGTCTGAATGACTACCGTCCGGTGGCCCTTACCTCAGTAGTCATGAAATGCTTTGAGAGGCTGGTGAAGAAACACATATGCGCCTTCCTCCTTTGCAACATGGACCCATTACAGTTTGCATACCGTCCGAACAGATCCACGGACGATACGGTCTCCCAGGTTTTGCACACCGCTCTCTCTCATCTTGACAGCCAGAAGGGGGGGCTATGTGAGGATGTTGTTCATAGACTTCAGTTCAGCCTTCAACACGATTGTGCCCACCAGACTGGCCGGGAAGCTACTGGAATTAGGGCTCAACACCCCTCTGTGTGCCTGGGCCCTGGACTTTCTCACATCCAGGCCCCAGGTAGTCAAAATGGGAGGGAATGCATCGAAGTCCCTCACCCTGAGCACAGGATCGCCCCAAGGTTGCGTCCTCAGCCCCCTATTGTACTCCCTGTACACACATGACTGTGTGGCTAGGTTCAGCTCCAACTCAATAATCAAGTTTGCTGATGACACTGTGATGGTGGGCCTGATCTCAGACAACGATGAGAAGGCCTACCGGGAGAAGGTGGCTAATCTAGCACTCTGGTGTCAGGACAACAGCCTCCTCTTTAACATCCAAAAAACTAAGGAGCTGAGCGTGGACTTTAGGAGGACACATCATCCGAGGACGTACACACCATTGAGTATAAATGGGGATCCTGTGGATAGGGTGAGCTGTTTTAAATACCTGGGAGTCCACATCTCTGAGGATATGACATGGACATCACACGCCTCAGCACTCGTGAGTAAGGCAAGGCAGCACCTTTACCACCTCAGGCAATTGAGGAAATTCAGAGTGTCTCTGAGGATCCTACAGTGCTTCTACGCAGCGGCGGTGGAAAGCATCTTGTCCGGAAATATTACCATCTGGTTTGGGAATTGCTCTGCCCAGGACAAGAAGGCTCTGCAGAGAGTAATGCGTTCGGCCGAATGCACTATAGGAACTACACTCGCCCCCTGCAGGAACTATACATCAGGAGGTGCAACTCCAGAGCCAATAAAATCATGGGAGACCCCTTCCACCCCTGCAATGGACTGTTCCAGATGCTACAGTCAGGCAAACGCCTCCGTTGCCATGCTGTGAGAACGGAGAGGTTGAGAAGGAGTTTCTTCCCAGAGGCCATTCAGACTGTAAACTCCTATCTCACCAGGGACTAACTTTACTGAACCTTTTTCCTTCCGCCCACAATATTTAATATGTAAAAGAATATGTGCTTCTGTTTGTAATTTGTTTGGTTATTTGTTTGTTTGTCTTTTTGCACAAAGTCCGCGAGCATTGCCACGTTTTATTTCACTGCACATCTCGTATGTATATGTGACGAATAAACTTGACTTGGCTTGACCTTCGATAGCATTAATGTGCAGTGGGATCTTGGAATCCAGTTTCATAGATCAGTAAAGGTGCAAAGGTGGCAGCACAAGTACCTGTAGATAAGGTAGTGAAGAAGGCATATGGTATACTTACTTTTGTTGCAAGGGGCATTCCAATATAAGAGCGAGGAAGTCATGGTGCAGCTCGATCGGACTTTGGTTAGCCCCATCTGGAGTATCGCATGCAGTTCCGGCCACCCCATTACAGGAAAGATGTGGAAGCTTGGAGGGGATGCAGAGAAGGTTTACCAGAATGCTGACAGGATTAGAGGGTTTCAGCTACAGGGTGAGGTCAGATGGACTTGAATCGTTTTCTCTGGAACTTCGGAGGTTGAGGGTAGATCTGGCAGGTATATAAAATTATGAGGCCTAGATTGGATAGGCAGTCAGAACCCTTTTCACAGAGTGGAAATATCCAACAATAGAGGGCATAGCTGTAAGGTGAGAGGGGGGAAGTTTAATGGAGATGTGCGGGACAAATTATGTTACACAGAGAGCAGTGGGGGCCTGGAATGCATTGACTTGGGCGGTGGTGGAGGAAGATACAATTGTGGTGTTTAAGTGGTTTGATAGGTAAGGAATAGAAGGATATGGATCATGTTCAGGCAGGTGAGGTCAGTTCAGCTGGGCATCATGTTTGGCACAAACATTTTCCACCAAAGCCTCTGTCCCTGTGCTGACTGTTCTATGTTCTATCTTATGTTCTATTGATGCCACCCACACAAGATTCCAACCCCTCTTAACCCACTGTATGGATATTCACCCATGGCACTCAATACTGTCTGGGCTATGCGATTTTCAATAACAAGAGAGAATATGACTATGCCTCATTTTTACTGTTCCGCTGCGAAATCTCCCCAAGGTATGCCAACTTAAGTTCTCCTCCTCTATCCCACTGGAGTTTCTGAGAGACCCTATCTCAATGCTTCCCCTCTGTGGAGTCTGAAGTCCAGACCTGAAACGTCGCATGTCCATTCCCTCCCCAGATGCTGCCTGATCCACTCAATTCCTCCTGCATTTGGTATTTTGCTGTTGAACCTGACTTTTACGCGTGGCGTGCGTCGCAAGGTCAAAGTTTGCTGATCATCATCAGGTCCAGCCCGAGTCAAATCATCTTCTATCCCTGCACACACTTCTCCAACAAATCTACCGCTCCCTTCCCTCCCACCACCGCCATCACACCCAGAGACGCAAAATCCAATGCAGTGTTTCGACTTGTTTCGGTTTGCGCTGTAAATAATAAGGCTTTGGGGGAGTGGGGGGGGGGGGGGGGGGGGGGGGTCGCCGAGTGTTTACTGTGGATTTAACTGCTATTCTGCTAGCCTCCCTGATCCCAAAACAGCCAAATTATCTGTCCATTTGAAATGAAGCCACAGATGCTAACGAAATGAACAACCAATGAAGAAATAAAGCTTTTAAGCAAATCGATTTACTATTTCACACACACACACAAGGTGCAGCATAATTAGTAGCCTTAAAATATTTGCCTTCATATGAATGTGTCCGTAAACGACCATGAACATCAGGGGCAGCCTGGATTGTGTCAAATAATGCAACACGGTCCTAGCAACAACTGCACAACCGCGAGCACTCCTCGACTGTATTTGAACAGTAATGTCCTGTTGGAAACAATACACCGGCCGAAGGAAAAATTCTTCAAGATTCATATACAAAATATATCAGGAATATATCTCAATTCATACTTCTTTTTGGAAATAGCTCACCTGAGATAGATGCGTAGACAATTCGTTTGATTAAGGGGGGGGGGGGGGGTATTGTAATTAAAACGAACATGGCATTCATATATATTTGCAATACTTGTAAAACTGCCCTAGTTGATCCAAACGCTTTAAGAAAAAACGGAACCAAAAGAGGTTATATTAAGTACCAAATGCCTCCATCCATTCCATAGACGAAAGGACCTAAGTTGTTGAGTCGACTATTAAATTACGAATATACATCAATTTCAGGCTAAAGGTAGCACTGAAGATTTCAACGATCTTAGCTGCGGATGAGGTTTTTTATTAAAAAATCAACAAAATGCATCTCGTTGTTTTACTTTTGTTTCTACATGCAGTAGATCCCAGCGCATTATTTGCTGAAGGAAGCCGTCTAAGTTATTCACAGGAATGTTACATGCGGTCCCCTCCAATGCTGAGTTAGTCTAATGGAGATCCTATTATTCAGCTTCCATTGCACTGGGATACAACGTAAACAATTCATGGTGACCCTTTGTGTGCAGGTCCTGTCTTCCCAACATCATTAAACCAAACATGCACTTGTCAAGAGGGGCCTGGCGATTTCATCAGAGTTTACTAGATCAGGACGAGAGAAAGGGAAGCAAAATGGTTGCTTTGGAAGACGCGGAATAATTACTTTCCAAAACATGTTAAGAAGATTTAAAAATACACAGCAGGTAAGGTCCGTGGATAGCTGCCAACAAGGATCTAAACTCGATAATGTTGAAGGGAAAGGTCATTTTTTAAGTTTCCTTGAGGTCTCCACACTCCAGACAATTGTCGGTTGTCTGCACTCGTCAGTGTTAAACCCGGCCGTTTGCTTTTGTACTTCCTTGCTCTCCCTTGTTTTAATCCTGTTAGTTTTGCAGTTATACATATTGATGTCCTCACAACAACAGGCAATGCAGCAGTCGAGATTGTCCCTTAACTGACATGTTATCCCCTGTTTCACCAGGAGCTCTCCTGAAAGCTAACTTTTGAGTCTGTACGCACACACACACACAAAATGGAATTTCAAGAAACCTTCATGGAATCTTCTGTTCTGGACTTTGTTGCAGAATCAGAGTTTGCTCTGTCTTCGCCAGGATCAGACCAGATCGAAGTCAATTCGCCGCACCGTGTGGACCTTTGTGACAGGTTGTGTGATCTGGCTGGGATACGCGCCTTTACCGACCACTCAGTTCCATTTGGAGGCGACAAGGAGCATGTGGATTTGCTTGGGGACCAAGCAACAGCCTTTAAGATGGGATCTATCAATTCCCTGATGGTCAGACCCAAAAGAAAACGTGTGATCACTTATGCCCAGCGCCAGGCTGCTAACGTCAGGGAGAGGAAAAGAATGTTCAGTCTGAATGAAGCATTTGATCAGTTAAGGAAAAGGGTGCCTACTTTTGCTTATGAGAAACGGCTGTCTAGGATTGAAACGCTACGTCTTGCCATTGTCTATATCTCGTTTATGACGGAACTTTTGGATAATAAAGAAAAAAATCCAACTTCAGAATAATGTTTTGTGTTTCACCACGGAAAGGAATCTTCATCCTCTTGGTCTTGCTAGATGGTATGTGACTTACACCCCAAATCATCGTGGAGATTCCGGATCCTACAATGCTACTGTATGCTACTGTATGTTACTGTAAATGCTTGATGTACGGTGGACCATTTAAGCGTTTAAATATAATTATATTTTCTCAAGACCCTAATAGGTATATCTTCAAACTTGTATGTGCCTAAATGTGTGACCGTCAAAATACAGAGGACTTAGGAAAATTAGAACCGATAACGCAACAAGCGAGGAACGAATATTTCACAGAAAAGGTATTCAAAACTGAGCTTTTTACAAATGTTCTTTTGCAGGAAGGTTGAACCTTTCGCGAGATTGAACATGATTATGCCAGGAAAGTGGTATTCGTAAAATGTATCTTTTCGCATATGCGCTTTCAATTAAAAAAAAACAGTTGTAGAGAGACTAAATTAACGCATGGCAAATTGTGCGCTGTTGAAGACAAATAACCAGAATGGGTGGGGAAAAAATGAACATTGTGATCTATAATGTGGAAATGGCTAATGTGCAGCATCTTTGAGAACTACAAATAACGCGATACAGGAAGAGAAAGGGAGTTTATGTAATGTTAGATTATGTGTATACCACTTATCCAGCCACTGTTCTCAAACATTGCGACTGGATGTCCTAGAAACGGCGGCTATCCTTTTGTTGAAGGTTCACACGGGGACTAATTGGCTTTTGATAACTGTTGATTCAGGCCCGATATACCTGCAGGTGGGAGGGTTTAGGCTTCGCAGGAGAAGTTAAACGAATCGCTAGTTTAATTATTTTGGCATTAACCTTTTAAAACGTATTTCAGATAGATGCGGTTATATCATGGATGTCCTCAAAGGCTGGTATTTGGCCGGCACGAATTGACTTTCTGAGACAACGGCCTAATGGTTAGTGAAGGATGTTGATGACTGGTTGCGATTAGAAATTAGTAACTGATGTGAAGCATTCCAATTAAAGTGGTGGAAACAGAAGTAAATATCGGCGCCTGTCTGTAAATGACAAAGTAAATAAAATGTAAACTCAAGTCGTTCTGTTGTATTCTTCCATGTTTGTGTACAGTACTGTCGCCACTTGTTCCGGTGTGTTTTGTCGAGAACTTCTGCTTCTGTTATTCGAGTTTATTTGGCATCGGGTTCATTCCCTTCCCTGACTGTCTCTTTCTGAACAACATACCCTCTGGTTTGCGTGCAACAAGAACGCGTTGCGGTCATTTCAATGTAAAATGTAAATTCTGATGCTATCGGCCGCTGTGGCCCATTCGGCGTATGACATTGGAGTGCCCGGCATACAACGATTTGAAATGTAGTGGTCAAACCGTTGTCCTTGCTTTTGTTGCTTGCAAATTATAATTACTGCAGTCATCCTGCATCCCAATGTTTAAAGCATCCAACATTACCCCTGATAGAACACAAAATGCTAGAGTGATTGAGTGGGACAGGCAGCATCTCTGAAGTACATAGGTAGACGAGATGTCGGATCAGTTTAAAAGGACCACGACTCGAAACGTCGCCTGTTCATGTCGGCCAGAGATGCCGCTTGCCCCGCTGAGACCCGCCAGCACTTTGTCTTCTACTCAACTTTCCAACACCTGAAGTTCCTTGTGTCGCAATTATTCTTGATACAATAATCTCCGTGATACAATACATGGGACATATCTTCTGTCAGGCGTGAAGTGAGAACGTTGTGAAGCGGTGAGATGCCTCCACCTACGAAGTCATGTATCTATGGTGCTGTCTGCCCGAATCTTGAGTTCTTCACCGGCTGCTCTAATGCACCGTTGAAAATTATACCAAATTCAACATCAGTCCTAATGAGTTGTTGATTAACATATTGGTACCATTCCGGCGTTTTTTATTACATCATATTTGAATTGTTACTCAATGGAATAAGCAAGTATTCCAAATGCAAAAGATATCTTGTCCATCACTCATTCAGTGTCTGTAAACATGAGCTCTCGGTCGCTACCCGTTAATCGAACACACATTTTATTTTGAAGAATTGTTCACAAATTTTAAATGCATCTTTAACAACAGGTGTGTAAGAGTCGTAACAGGTGTTCTGCGAAATTTTGACGCGCGCAATTTCAAATGTTGTCATGTAAACGACTGAATTGCACACATTGCGAATTGCAAAGATAGTAGCCACATTTGTACAGTTCGGGATTCGCGATAGAAGGCGCAGAACTATTTAATGGTCAATTCGAAAAACTATGTAGCAATAGGACTGGACCCGAGATCGGGATATTATATCATCATCAATCAAACACCAATATCGGTTTAATTATCGTAATTACCGGACTTGCGTTTGCAAAAATGTGTAGCAATCGGACTGGACTCGAGATCGGAGGCCACGCTTCCTTATCTAACAGGATGCCACATCCGTATCCAGCTCCAAGTACGGTAATCACAATAATTAAACAGATATTGGTTTGATTGATGATGGTATATATCCCGAATTGCAATATAATGTTTCAAGAATCTGTAAAACTTCACAGCGTCTATTGAAGTTCGAAATTTTCGGTTTGTAAATTGAATCGAATTTTGTCTATGATTTTAGGTGAAAAGCGATCGGTAGGAGGCCATCGCCAGTGTTATGGTGACATTGTTTTTCCCGACTCGAGAGCACCTCCTCCTGCCCGAGTGTGACGCCTCCATTCCCTTCATCAGAGCGTAATTTCATACTATACCCGAAGAGAGTTTTCCATGTCAACACTTTGTGTGAATCAAGCCACTGCAGAGAGATAGGAATGGAGAAACAGAAGTAAGCTTGTGAATAACAGAAACATAGAAACATTGAAAATAGGTTGGTCATTCGGACCTTGGAGCCACCACGCCATTCAATGTGATCGTGGCTGATCCTCCAAAATCAGTACCCATTCCTGCTTTCTCCCCATATCCCCTGATTCTGTTAGCCCAAAGAGCTATATCTAACTCTCTCTTGAAAACATCCAATGAATTGGCCTCCACAGTGGCGGAGAATTTCACAGATTCACAACTCTCAGGGCAAAAGTTTTTCCTCATCTCAGTCCTAAATGACCTATTCTTATTCTTATTCTTAAACTATGACCCGTGGTTCTGGACTCCCCCAACATCGGGAACATTTTTCCTGCATCTAGCCTGTCCAATTCTTTAAGAATTTTATATGTTTCTATAAGATACCCTCTCATCCTTCTCAAGAAACAGGCAAACATGATAGTTTTGTTTTGTTTTTGTTTTGTTTTGGTTGGGGCATTTAGTTTGTTCCTACAGGACCTCAGCGCATTAGGTGGCATCTGTAGAGATTCTCCCATTCCCTCCCCCCCCCACACACACATATACTGGCTGACCCCGAGTTACTCCAGCACTTTGCATTGGTCAAGATTCTAGCATCTGCACTTCATTGTGCCTCTAGTTTGTTACTCACCTTTGTGATATTTTATTTATCATTGGATGCACACTCCTATCAAATTAGGACAAGAAAACCCTGTCTTGGTTTGCAAAAAAACGTTTGCAAAAAAAACATTACTAATTAAACCAACCTTGGATCTTCCTCACTGTCAACACCAGTATGCAAATAAATTGGGCATAGGACAAGGAGATAAAACTCAATGGAAATTGGCACACCCCAGGCTTACATGCATCTTTCTAGACATTCATCTACAAGGGTAGGGACAAAATGTTTTCCTCATAGAAGCAGATTTTTTTAGTTTGAGCAGATGCATATAGACACCGGATAAGTGGCAGTGAAAGGTTGGCAACTATGAGCAGGAATGCAGTTGCAATGAGATGAGCTCTGATTTCTTTAAATGTCACAGCAGATTAGAGAGCCTGCTGGCCTGATCTTGTTCCTAACTCATATGATTGTTGTTTGTATGTTTGGATATGCCAGCAATTCATACCCATCCAATAATCACAATAATGGTGGGTCTGAAATGACATATAGGCCATCAAAGTAAGAATGACTGACAATACAGAACATGACAAAACAAATGGGTTATAACAAAAAATCTGCCGTTTCTCGGTTACTGTTAATGAGACACTGTTTTATTCCAGATTTATTTAATCCCTATTTTTCCATTCCTCCGCTGCCATGATTTATTTCAGCATGTCTAGATCACTAATCCAGAAATCTGGCGATGAGTTCAAGAACCTATTTTGATTTTCTGCTTTGGGTAAATGATGTAAATGTAGCAAAATGCTGTTTTTCTTACTAGGTTTTTCACAACCAATTAATATGTCCACTGAAAATATGTTTCTAACTCAGGACGGTATATGGCTTGATGATGGAAATTCCCACGCTTTTGCTGCCCTTGGCATTTAACTGGTAGAGATCATGGGTTTGGAAGGTGCTGTCCAAGAAGTATTGATAGGTTGCTATAGTGTATCTCGCTGCTATTGTGTATTAGCATGGAGTGATGAATGGTTGTGGATGGCGTGCTTGTCATGTCAGATGCTATGCCCCGTATGGTGTTGAGCATCTTGAATGTTTTTGAAGCAGCACACATCCCAGGCAGATCAATCATAATCCTGATTTGGGCCTTATTGACTTAGTGGAGTAAGGAATCTTACTTGCTGCAAGATTTGCAACCACTGATCTCCACTTGCAGCCACATTTTTTTCATTTGGCTTTTCAACTTGAGTTTCTGGTCAATGTTAACCTCCAGGTTATTGATAGTGGGGGATTCAGTGATTGTATAGCCCAGCATGGAAGGTTATGAAGCGAGACTTGGTAGGCTGGATTCGCTTTGCTTGGAGCATATGAGGTTGACAGAGTCCTGGTGAAAGTATACAACATTATGAGGTGCATAGATATTATAGATAGAGTAGGAAACCTTTCTCCTTGAAGAAGCCATTTAAAATCAGAGATCATAGGTTGGCGTGAAAAAAGGCTAGAAGCGAATCCGAGGAGTTTTACCTTCATCCAGAGGATGGTCGCAATCTGGAAACATTGCCTGAGAGAATGGTGGAGGCAGTGATGTGCCTTCCCGAGCCCCCATTCGTCATGATGGTATTTCAGTCACAGTCATAGAGGACGATGTCAGAACATCCTTCAGGGGGGTGAACCCTCGGAAAGCGCCCTTGGAAAGCGCCTGGACTTGGATGGCAAACCCAGTCGTGTTCTAAAAACCTGTGCGGACCAACTGTCTGGAGTTTTTACGGACATTTTCAACCTCTCACTTCTGAGGTCTGAGGTTCCCACCTGCTTTAGGAGGGCATCAATAATACCTGTGCCCAAGAAGAGCAAGGTGACGTGCCTCAATGACTATCGACCAGTGGCACTAACATCTGTGGTGATAAATTGCTTTGAGAGGTTGATTATGTCGCATATCAACTCCTACCTCAACAAGATCCTTGACCCACTGCAGTTCGCTTACCGCCATAACAGATCAACGATGGATGCAATCTCACTGGCCCTTCACTCCGCTCTGGACCACTTGGACAACAAAAACTCATATGTCAGGTTGTTATTCATTGACTACAGCTCAGCATTTAATACAATCATCCCCTCCAAGCTGGTTACCATGCTCTCAGATCTAGGTCTTTGCGCATCCCTCTGCAATTGGATCCTCAACTTCCTCATCCACAGACCACAGTCTGTCTGTATTGGTGTAAATGTGTCATCCTCAATAACAACCAGCACAGGAGCACCTCAAGGCTGCGTGCTCAGCCCTCTGCTGTACTCACTCTATACTCATGACTGCATAGCCGGACATAGTGCAAACTCCATCATCAAGTTCGCCAACGACACCACTGTTGTGGGACGAATCACTGATGGGGATGAGTCAGAGTACAGAAGTGAGATCGACGGATTGACCAAATGGTGCCAGCACAATAACCTGGCTCTCAACACCAGCAAAACCAAGGAACTGATTGTGGACTTTGGAAGGGGTAGGATATGGACCCACAATCCCGTTTATATCAATGGGAAGGTGGTGGAAAGGGTCAAGAACTTCAAATTCCTGGGCATGCATATTTCCGAAGATCTTTCCAGGTCCCAGCACACTGATGCAATTATAGAGAAAGCCCATCAGCGCCTCTACTTCCAGAGAACATTACGGAGAGTCGGTATGTCAAAGAGGACTCTCTCGAACTTCTACAGGTGCACAGTAGAGGGCATGCTGACTGGTTACATCGAAGCTTGGTTCGGCAACTTGAGCGTCCAGGAGCGGAAAGGAATGCAGAAAGTTGTGACCACTACCCAGTCCATCATCGGCTCTGACCTCCCCACCATCGAAGGGATCTATCGCAGTTGTTGCCTCAGAAAGGCTGCCAGCATCATCAAGTACTCATACCTCCTAGCCACACACTCATCTCTCCACTACCATCGGGTAGAAGGTACAGGAGCCTGAAAACTGGTACATCCAGATTCAGGAACAGCTTCTTCCCCACAGCCATCAGGCAATTAAACTCGCCAACAAACAGACTGAACTGTAACAACTTATTGCACTTTATCTGTTTATTTATGTGTATATTGAATTGAACTGAACTATTCTGTATTCATGCTTACAATATTCTGTTGTGCTGCAGCAAGCAAGAATTGCATTGTCCTATCTGGGACACATGACTTGACTTGACTTGACTTGATTAACAAGTATCTAGATAATCATTTGAATTGCCAAGGCATAGAAAGGTATGGACCAAGTGCTGGTAAGTTCGATTAATATAAATAAGTATTTGAGTTTGGCATGGACAAGGAAGACTTGTTTCTGTGCAGTATGAATATATGGTAATGACCATGTGACTCCTCAGCTAATAATGAATCCCGTGCATGTGTGGAGAAAGATCTAGGCCATATTGAGGCAGGGTCTGGTAAGAGAAAACGAACCTTAATTCTACTAGAGTGCCATGTAATAAACATGTCCAGCAAGAGAACACTTAAGCACATACTTTGACTTTCAAGGGCCTTACCACTGCCAAGTTCTCCACCATTAACATTCCAGGGGTCAGGAACCAAAACGGGATCAGCTCCGTAAATACCATTGCTACAAGAGCAGGTCAGAGGCAGGGTGACCTGCGATGAGTGATTCATCTCCTGGCATTCTAAAGCCTTTTCACTATCCATCATACTTGCATTCATTCAGGCAAGTGGACAGCATTTCATGTTATTTCTCACGTAATACCACCCACATGCTTATGTCAGAGCACCACCACAAATTTTCAAGAGGCTCAACATAATCCAGGATGAAAGGACACAAAGTATTGGAGTAACTCAGCTGATCAAGCAACTTCTCTGGAGAATATAGATAGGTGATGTTTCAGGTCGGGATTCTTCTGTGTCTTTTGTGAAAACTCCACCATCTGCAGTTCCTGTTAATCCAGGAATTAATCAGACCATTTTATTGGCACCCCTTCAACCTATTCAAAACATTCATTTTCGTTTCACCATGGGTGCACTGTAGTTTCTGTAGGTATTATCTATAAGGTGCACTAGAGTTACTCATTGTGGCTACTCCATAGAAACATAGAAAATAGGTGCAGGAGGAGGCTATTCGGCCCTTTGAGCCTGCACCGCCATTCAATATGATCATGGCTGATCATCCAACTCAGTATCCTGTACCTGCCTTCTCTCCATACCCCCTGATCCCTTTAGCCACAAGGGCTATATCTAACTCCCTCTTAAATATAGCCAATGAACTGGCCTCAACTACCTTCTGTGGCAGAGAGTTCCAGAGATCCACCACTCTCTGTGTGAAAAATGATTTTCTCATCTCGATCCTAAAAGACTTCCCTCTCACCCTTAAACTGTGACCCATAGTTCTGGACTTCCCCAACATCGGGAATAATCTTCCTACATCTAGCCTGTCCAACCCCTTAAGAATTTTGTAAGTTTCTATAAGATCCCCACTCAATCTTCTAAATTCTAGCGTGTACAAGCCGAGTCTATCCAGTCTTTCTTCATATGAAAGTCCTGCCATCCCAGGAATCAGACTGGTGAACCTTCTCTGTACTCCCTCTATGGCAAGAATGTCTTTCCTCAGATTAGGAGACCAAAACTGTACGCAATACTCCAGGTGCGGTCTCACCAAGACCCTGTACAACTGCAGTAGAACCTCCCTGCTCTTATACTCAAATCCTTTTGCTATGTAGTTACTCCAAGTAGTTTCTAATCCTGCAATATCAACCAACAAGAAGGATAAGGACAGCAGGTGGAATGCAACACCACCAAGCTCTAACCAAGTCAGACAACATCAAGATTTGGAAATATATTCCCTGCTCATCATTGTTGCGGGTTCTGAAGCCTGGAGCTCCCAATTTAGCAGTGACTTCACCAAAAGGATTGCAATGGTTCAAGAAGACAGCTCACGGCATCAGCGTCTCATGGGCAAGTAGAAATGGGAAATAGATGTTAGCTTTGTCAGCAACATCAAAAAATGAATAAAAAGGAAAAAATAATAGAGATGTGGCCGCAAGTTAAAGATTATTTTTAAAAGAGCAAAATGAGAAATTAGAAAATGTTCCCCTGAGCAAGTGGCTATTGGAACATGGAATATTTCATTACAAGGTAGCATTATGGCATTAACCATGGGGTGGATGATGCAAGTTCAGTCCAGCAGCTGCAGGCAAAGACAATGGAGAGACATAAACCAGATGGCCTTTTTACAAAGAGATAATCACCAAGGAGAAAGAATTAACAGGCCTCCACTCCGAACACTTGTGAAAACTTAGGATATTGCTCAAGTTCTCCATTCACATTCTGAAGCTGGTTTTATTTGGATAATTTTGATGGTCTTAATGATTCTTATACACAATTAATTGGAAGTCTCTAGAGTACCGGGTACTCTGCACTTGATACTATGAGACAGCAATAGCTGGGTACGGTACAATGAATGAATTGTTGATTTTTGCAATATAAACCATCAGGTCATCAGCTAAATATTATTTCAATATTTTATAATTCACAATCTGACAGTATTTTCTGAATGGTATAAATTAAATCTAAATTAATGATGTGGTGATCTATGAGAGAAGACTGATGTTGGTAGTGATCATCATTATGTGGTGGGTAAAAACGGAGAGGTTTGGACACACCAAGCAAATAACAAGTCAACATCATGCTGATGACAAGCTGAAGTCAGCTGAAATACTTAAAACTTTGTTTCTGCGATTAAAGAACAGGTTTCAAGCACTTAGAGAAGAGGGGAATCAAATGAGGAGATCAGCTGGAAATGGTACAAAGTGGTAACAATTTATTTAAAAAAACAATGAAGCCTGTTTGGCCTAAAGGCAGATTAAAGGATTTTACCCACGGATGGAAAACTTTAGAAACTGGACATGTTCTGGAAATGAAGGCACTGGACCAAAGATTATAGAGATTAGAGGGAAACCACCAAAGCTTTGCAGATCGTGTTTTCAGGAGTAGAAAAACTATTGACAATTCTGTTTCTCTTCCACATTTACTGTCTTAATTACTGAGTGTTTTCAGCATATGGTTTATTTTGGATTTTATATGCATTTGAAGATTTTCAAAAAAATGTCACAATGTCAATGGCAGTGCATGCAGAGGATGCGGCTGCCTCTTGCGGACTAAGGACCATCAATAAAGTGACAGAGCTGATCAATGGCCATTGACAGACGTCAATGCATAGGCTCATCAGACTCAAATAATGGCACTTGTTGACAACAGGAACAGATGTAGAGATGCACTTGAAACAACTTGAAGAGCGGCATGGTGGCACAGCGGTAGAGTTACTCCCTTACAGCGCCAGAGACCTGGGTTCGATCACGACTGCGGGTGATTGTCTGTACAGAATTTGTATGTTCTCCCCGTGACCTGCATCGGCTTTCTCCGGGAGCTCTGGTTTCCTCCCACACTCCAAAAATGTACAGGTTTGTATGTAAATTGGCTTGGTAAAGTTATAAATTGTCCCTAAGTGGGTGTAGGATAGTATTAATGTACAGATATCACTTTGTCAGCGCAAACTCGGCGGGCCCAAGGGCCTGTTTCTGCACTGTACCTCAAAACTAAGCCAAACTCAACTAAAGTAAACTAAACTAAACCAAACTAAACTAAAATAAACTATCTAAGCTCCATCTAATGGAAAGAAAACATCTGGAAAGTAGAAGAAAATCTAGATATCAACCCAGATATTCCAACAAAGGAATAAACCATCCCAGTCATTAGTTCCTTAAACAAGTAGAAAGCTTTGGGAAGGACAGACTTGAAGCCTTTTTGTGCATCAGCCTGTGAAATTAAAAACAACAGCAGATCAATGGACCCATTGGGGTTATGGTGAAATAAATAAGAAAGGAGCAGGCAGCTGACTCAGAAAGTACAAAACCAGTTTTGGAAAAGGCTCACACACCAGAACTTTATGAAACATCACAGAACGATGCTCAGAATAGCGGCTACAACTGTTTATAAACCTCACATATTTTGAGAAGGTTTTTAATAACTTTTAAAGAACTGGCTTGTGGCATGCTCTGCAGGTTTTTGACATCAGTGTCCGCACAATCAGTCTCATCAAAGGCTTCTAGTCCAAACTTCCATGCAGTGTTGATCGCAGTGGGACTGGTTTTGGAGTCAATATGTTTGTGTTAGGTCTAAAATCTTCCTCAATATTTTCACATATTGGTAATTTGGCATTCAATTAAAGGAAAGAGACCCAAACATGGTTATGTTTCACACCTCCCAAAGAGCTTTACTTTGAACATCACCTTGCTCACCAGTAACTTAAACACTATGTAAAAGAGAAAGCCATTTGACTCATACATACTAACTGCAACAAAACAGGTATCATGATCTTAAACATTGCTTCACCACAATCAGTATGGAGAGAGGATCATTTCCTTATTAATACAGTGATCCACATAGACAGTGCCAGTATCCATGGTATCTGGAACAAAATCAAGAGGCAAGAACATTTTGAAGAACTTAAATATGGTCTGGAAATCATCAAACTAAAACATAAAAATTAAATTCAAAATTTATTAGAGATGAGTACTTTCAATAATTATCTGTACGACAGAAGGCAGAGAAATTGCAGGGAATTACTATAAATTGTCGTAATTTCAACCTTCTCCCTGAGAAAGGTACTTATCATTTTGCATTGATCAATTTCAAATTCAGATCTAAGTGTACAAAAGGTAGACACAAAATGCGAGAGTAACCCAGCGGGTCCGACAGCATCTCTGGAGAAAAGAAATAGGAGACGTTTCAGGTTGAGACCCTTCTTCAGACTGAGAGTCAAGGGAGAGGGAAAATTGAGGGTATTTATTTTATTTATTTATTTATTTATTTATTTTATTTATTCCGAACAAGTAAAGACATTAAAGACATTAATAGTAACAACATCGAAATTATCAAACAATTGGACATTACAATCAATATTTACAAGCAATGAAAAGAACAAAAAGCAAATTTCCAATGCCCAATTTCCAAGTGGCTGTACAAGCTCGAAAAGGAGTGAGAAGAAGAATAACTTATTAAATCTCACCCCTTTTCCCCAACACTTCTACCATATTTAAAAATCAATTAATTAATAATAATAATACTACCCCAGGCAATTTCCCATAATACCTACAGACATATATATACATACAACTATTATACACATACAAACTTCATATATGAAGTAACCAAACATAAGTAAACAATTGTAAAGCAATAGATAAACATTAACCCCCACTTGTCAACCATCCCCTCCATCCCGGTACCCCTTGAAAATTATTTTTTTATATATCATTTTAAAATGATTCATGTTTGTACATTGCTTTAATTCCTCGTTCAATTTGTTCCACACTCCTACTCCACAAACCGAAATACAAAAGGTTTTTCTAGTCGTACGGACTCTTTGTTTCTTAAAATTAAATATTCCTCTTAAATTGTAACCCCCCACACGCTCGTTAAATAATTTTTGAATGTTTCCAGGTAAATTTTTATTTTTGGCCCTAGACATTATCTGAGCTGTTTTGAATGTAACCAAATCTTCTAATTTTAATAATTTTGACTCTAAAAATAATGGATTCGTATGACCCAGATACTTGGCATTATGTATAATACGAATTGCTCTTTTTTGCATCATGGTTAATGAGTGTATCGAATTTTTATAGTTATTGCCCCAGACTTCTGCACAATAATTTAAGTAATTTAAGGGTATGAAAAGGAAGTATTCAGGGCGGCCAAAAAGAGATGATTACCATTATTACCAGGAAGTATTAAAGATAGATTGCCTATGTGCTTAAGATTGAAGCCAAATCCACCATTGGAATAGCAAAACAGAAAATGGACCGCTGAAGGCAGATGGAAACAGGGCTGCCTCAGAACAACATAACAAACGCCATGGAATTAAAGAGGAAAACAAACTGAGGTGTAGCTGGAAAACTATTGAAAAACATTAATAATCCAGTTGGATGAGCATCATTGTTGCCTTAATGCTAGAGGCATAATAGGTTTGTAAATTAGTAGTGTAGGAATACATTAATGCACCATTGCTCTAGTATTTTCCCCTGGTTTACTTCATTCCTGTTTTGAAGACAAATTCCCTGTGTCTTTCTGATTCTTTAATAACTCACCAAATAAACCGAGACAATGATTGCCAAGTAGCTGACTAATTCAGCGCATTATCAAGCCATGACTGATCCAAATTCTGCATCCAACTGCACAGCCATGCAGAAGAATCTTAAGCAAAATTATAGTCAGGAGCAAAAATAATTACTATTTCTCCC
The DNA here is from genome assembly GCF_028641065.1 of Leucoraja erinaceus. NCBI lineage: Eukaryota > Metazoa > Chordata > Chondrichthyes > Rajiformes > Rajidae > Leucoraja > Leucoraja erinaceus. Next base: position 95,464,711 of record NC_073378.1, read on the forward strand.
TACAAGAAATGTTGCCAGATGAAGAATAATGATATGTCAATAACTCCACATAACGAAGGCATTAAGCTTGAAAGTGACATTGAATTTGTACATTTCAATAACAACATATTGCAGGGTCAAAACACATTTTTTTCCTACCTTGTCCTGGATTATATATTGTTGGAGTGCAAGCTTTTGCTGAAGAATTGTTCCGACAGCCGTTCTGTGTTTTTTTTTTGTTTTAAATCGCCCGACAAATTCAGCGCTGGAGTAATTTTAAAATCAGCTTCTAAAGCCGTCAACGCCGACAACGGGGACGGATTTCAGGTACGGGACAAGTAAATGAAAGCCATTTATTTTATGTATAAAAGTGCTTTTAATTCACATTTTACGTTGTGAAACGGTGATTTTTTTCCCCCTTACGAACCGGCAGTATTTTTCCTGCCAATATGGGGATTAAATTCACTGCAACCGCAACATTCCAAATGATCGCGTTCCAGAAAAACCCACTCGCAAGATTATATAAATGGCCATTAATTTACAGGTATTAAACATTCCTTCCATTTGGCCTGTAAATCCATGACAATGAGATTTAAAAATTATGTTATATTGTGAATTCTTGTGTGAATGTTATTTGGAAAATTAGGGTATTTAAAAATGTCAATCTATTCTTAAGAAATGGATAGATGTTTAGATCTAGTAATTGAATTTGTAATTAGCTACAATTAGGTAACTAACTAATAATATGTTTTAATTTCATCATCTAAGTAAGATTGTTTCATATTTGTTTCAGAATGCTTCAATCTATAATAACAAACTTTCTTTCAGTTCTCTTAATTTTTAAGAAAGTTATGGGCTTTTGACTGTCCTCGATCTCAGCTTTTGTGTTAAGTCAATGGGAAAGCAATAGGGAACTAATTTCCGATTATGAAAATGGCCATAACTTTTTTAATACTGAAGATATGAAAGTGAATTAGATGTCAAATTAAACTTCTTTTTATGGTTTATCTGATGGGATAAATTACAGACTTGATTTTTTAAATCCCAAAATCTGTAACATTGCTAAGTATTGTGTTCAGTTTTGGACACCCTGCTACAGGAAGGATGTCATTAAGCTGGAAAGTGTGTAAGAAAGTTGTAGGGCTTGAGGGCTTGCATTTTATAGGAGCTAGGTTTGGACAGGCAGGACTTTAAGGAGGTTAAGGGATGATCTCATAGTGGTGTATAAAATCCTGAGGAGAATTGACAGGATGAATTGTCAATTGGTAAGTATCTTTTACTAAGGGGATGAGGAATCAAGAACCAGACCCGGTTTAAGGTGAGAGAGGAAATATTTAATAGGAACTTGAGGGGCAATGTTTTCCATGTGGGTACATGGAACAAGCTGCCAGAGAAGGTAGTTGAGGCAGATAGTGTAACAGCATTTAAAAGACACATGGCCAGGTACATGGATAAGAAAGGTTTGTAGGGATATTGGCTAAATGTAGGCAAATAGGACTAATTTAGTTGGGGCATTTGGTCAGCATGGACAAGTTGGGCCGAAGGGCTCGTTTCCATGCTATATGGCTCTATGACAATAAACTGGTAACAAAGCTCAAATAATAGTAAGATTAAACGAGAACTTACCAGTTTGAAGTTTAATCTGTATTTTATGAGGAGTTACGATGAGGGATTACGTGAAGAAGCCCGCTCAGGGCGCAGGTGCGGCATGCTTCCAAGCAGCGGTGTGGAATCACAGACAGACACGTATTTGAAGTAACATAGTAAAGAATAAAGAGACATCAATTATCAGTTTGATCCATGTAATGAGGGTGGGAGCGGAGGGCACGTAATCCCTCATCGTAACTCCTCATAAAATACAGATCAAACTTCAAACTGGTAAGTTCTCGTTTAATCTTACTATTTTACTTCGGAGTCACGTGAGTGACTTCGTGAAGATTTCAAAGCTCTGTGATTTCAAACCGTGTAACAGTTTTACTCACTCACTACCGAAAGCTCTTGAGGAAGGAAGTGTTATTGTAATCAACCAATGAATCTGTTTTGAAAACAAAACGGTATTTATTAACAACAACAAAAGAAAAATAGCTCCCCCGGGCTTTAAATTAAATATTTGCAGTTTCTAAAATTCTGGCTGCAAATACGTCAGGTTTCACCAACGGCTTATGATAAAATGTTCGGAATGTGGATTCCCTTGACCATCCTGCTTTGTTGAGGATAATGTCAATAGGCACATCCATCCTTGCTGCCGATGATGTGGATGCTGCCCTGGTGGAATGAGATTTAAATATATTAATGTTTATCCCAGCAGCTTCCAATACCTGTTTTAACCATCTTGAAATGGTTTGGCTTGTTACCCTGCCATGTGGCTTTCTGTGGCTGACCCATAAGGCTCTCTCACTTCCTCGGATATTATGGGTTGTGTCAATGTAAATGTTTATGTGGGTCACCACACACAATCGTGGCTCTGGTGGGTAAGCCCGGAATGCCACTAGCGTGTTGGATGTTCCTGGCCTGGACTGCTTTATCAGACCTTGTATTGTGAAGGTGATCTGATCTGACGTTGTTTCCATGCTGTCCAGTCGTAGTTTGTGTAAGGACTGGACCCTCTGAGCAGATACTAGCGCCATCAGCATGAGCGTTTTTAAAGTCAATTGCTCTAAACTGAGAGATCTTGCTGGTGGTCTGTCCCGAAGGTATGCGAGTACAATACTGACATCCCAAATTTGTGTATATCTGGGGTTGGGGGGCTTGCTGTTAAATATGCCCCTCATTAGTTTGACCACCAGCGGATGGGATCCCATGGGCTGATGTCCCATGGGCTGATGTCCTGCAGGTTTGAGGTAGTTGGAGAGTGCACTACGTGCCGTGTTGATGGCACTGTAGCTCATATCTTCACGATGATGTAAATCGGCCAGGAACTCCAGAACATTCGCTACTGTGGCTGTTTTGTAAGCAGTCCCCGTTTTCTGGCAGTACGTTTCCCATTTCCTGATGTTGGTTAGGTACTGCCTCTTTGTAGATGTTCTCAGGGATGCTGACATGGTGGTGATGGTTTGTTGCGATAACCCCAGGTCCAGGTAAGGTCGGTCTAGAATCTGCAACCCAGGAGATTCATGTCTTGGTGGCATGGGTGGCTGATGCCTGATACTGGGTGAGTCAGTAATCCTGGATGACTGGGGAACACCATAGGTGCTTCCACCACCATGTCATGGAGTATTGGGAACCATGGCTGTGTAGGCCAGTCGGGCACTACCAAAATTCCAGATGCTGAATCCATCTGGATTTTTCGAAGTACCCGACTGATGAGGCAGAAGGGAGGAAAGGCATAGAAAACAAACTTTCCCCAATCCAGCGTGAATGCATCTACCGCTGCTGCCTCTGGATCTGGTTCCCACGCGACATAGATAGGTAGTTGGTGATTCAGTCTTGATGCAAATAAATCTATATCTGGCTTCCCATATTGCTTTACAATTTTAGCGAATGTTTTAGGATTTAACATCCATTCGATGTTGTCATTGAATTTACGTGACCTGGTGTCCGCCACTGTGTTTAGCTTACCTGGTAGATAGGTAGCTGAAAGCCAAATATGTCTTTCGACACACCATTGCCAAATCGTATTGACCAATTTGTCGCATGATAAAGATTTTATGCCGCCCATATGGTTAATATAAGCCACCACCGTTGTATTATCTATTTGTAATCTAACATGCAAGTGATGCATATTGGATGCATATGCTTTCAAACCATAAAAGGCGCCCAACATTTCCAAAGAATTAATGCCCAGTGTAGATAGTAATGATGATTCTAAGTTAGTCCATCTACCACCTGTGCTGGATATGGAGTTAGTTGCTCCCCAGCCTTGAGCACTAGCATCTGTTTGGAGTACTAAAGTAGCATTAGTAATAACAATAGGACTATAACTGTGCCAAATATTTTGTATCCACCACTGTAGCTCTGATATCGCTTCAGGGGGTAACGTCATGACCCGGTCATAATGACCTTTGTGTTGTTTTAGTGCCTTTATCTTTGCTCTTTGTAAATTTTGATAGTGCAAAGGTCCAAATTGGATAGCTGGGAATGCTGCTACCATTTTGCCAATTACTGCTGCCACTTGTCGAATAGTTGGTCTTTTCTTTATCTTTAAGTTATTACATGATTGTATCAATGCAATCATCTTTCCCCTTGGCAGGGTAATAGTCATTTGGACTGAGTTAATTGTGAAACCCAGATAGTCCATAATTGTGGATGGATTTAACTTGGATTTATCTGGATGTAAGACAAAGCCTAGAGTCTCTAGGAGCTGTTTAGTAGCTGATACTGCTGCTACAGCCAATTCCATAGTTTTCCCAACTATGAGGATGTCGTCCAAATATGCCATGACTAGATGGTTTAGTTTTCTTAACGTTGCCATGGCTGGTTTTAATATTTTTGTGAATAGTCTTGGAGCTGAAGTAAGCCCATTAGGCAGTGCTTTATACTGCCAAAGCTCCCCATCCAGATAAATTTAAGATATCTGCTATAATCCTTATGTATAGGTACTAGATAGTAAGCATCTTTGAGATCAATGCTGGCCATATAGTATCCTTTGGAAATCAGTTGTCTAGCAGTCACAAATGTTTCCATTTTGAAATGTATATACTTAACAAATTCATTCAGGGATGTTAAGTCAATGATGATGCGACATCCACCATCCTTTTTACTTTTAGTAAATATGTTGGAAACAAATTCCAAGGGCTCATGACTAGTTTTTTCTATGACCCCTTTGTTTATAAGCCTCACCAGTTCAGCTTGTCCCTCCTGTTGTTCCTTATTGGAGAGTACAAATGCCCTCTCGGGCACATGTTGAACTGGCGGTATTTTTGAGATAAATTCTATCTTATACCCTCGAATACTATTAAGTATATATTTATCATCAGTGATCCTTCCCCATGCTTCTTTGAACAAGTGTAACCTTCCCCCTGTTAGTAAGTCACCCTTATTCTCGATATGCGGGTAGGAACCAGATCCACCTACCTCCATGGTTATTGGCGGGGTTGTGGTTTTTTCTTTTTCAATGTTCTTCCCTGTCGACGTGCTGGCGATGTTGGGGGGAGGCGCATTTTCCAGGGGGTCCGCTGCGGGCCCTGACCTAAAAAAGGTCTCTGGGGATAGTGCGGCCCCAAGCTTTGACCAGTCGCATATTCGGGACGCCGACTGGTAGATACAGTGGTGTGCTGCCGCCTGGGTGGAATGAAAAGCTTTGGTATGTTCGTCGCCGGTACTGCCCTCATGAGGCTAAAGGTCTTGGACGCCTCCTCCATCTCTTTTAGCTGTTTATTCAAGTCCTTCCCAAATAAGAATGAGTCGGTCTCGACTGATGGAGTTTTGCATAACCCTGCAAATTTTGGATTGAGGGCCGGCTTGATGTTCTCTCTTCTTAGATTATTTAGCTCGTATTGTGTTGTGCACATTAGTGCAAGGACATCTTGTTGGTGAGTGGTCATCTCTTCGGTCTCGACACCCCGCGCAAAGGCTGTTATTGCCGCCGTGAGGAGGCGAAGTATGCGCTGAAGTTTGACCTCCTGTGCCCGAATTGGTCCCCCCACATTGCCCCATATTTGAGGATTGAGGCTCTTGACTTTGAGAGCCTCACAATTGTCCGGGGCTGTGTGCTCCTCAAGCACTTGGGCGAGCACCTTCTCCTGAAGTGGTTTGTTGGAGAGATGGTTAATGCTGGCAGCCATCCTTGGCTCCAGCGGCGCTCCAACCCGTGGGGTAGCGACAAATCGGCTTACGACCCCCAGCAGCTCTTCCTGCACACCCTGCTCTCTTTCGACTCCTTCCGCCTGCCCCATACTCAGACCAGCCCTGCCCTGGTCACCAATGCTAACCTCCCATTCCTGGTCCGAGGTCGCAAAGGGAGGTGCCGGACTCAACACCATGGAGGGGGCGCTTGTCCTGTCTGTCCGAGAGCGCTGCTGCTCTCGGTAGACCATCCCCTCCAATAGCTGCTGGATGCAGCTTAGGCGGCTGTCTCTCCCCGCTTTGGGGTGGACATTTCCCCCTCCGACGAGTCGGAATCGACCGGCCGGTTTGTCTTCCGGGTGGCTTTCCCAGCCCGCCGTGTAGGCTCTGGCGTGACTGGGACCGGCTCGGTCTGGGGAATTTCAAACCGCTGTTCAAGCGGTAGTACCGCCGGTTGCTGCCCCGCTGGAATCGACTCCTCCGGTGGAGTTAAAGCACGGGCAGGTCTAGTAGCGAGTTTTCTGCGTTGGGACATGTTTCCTAACAAAGAACCAACACCAAACTCCCTCCGGTTTCCCAACGCACCGTTCACTTACCTGATGGTGCGTTTTTAAAGTGCAGCTGGAGAGCCTGACTCCAGCTGCCGCCGCTGTTGCACTTGCTGGCGTAATGCCGCACCTGCGCCCTGAGCGGGCTTCTTCACGAAGTCACTCACGTGACTCCGAAGTAAAATCGTCAGTTGAAGTGCAAAGATATTTCTATTTAAAATAATCTGGTATATGCTCTTGCAATCAAAATACTGGATATTTTCAATGATTGTAGTTGCAATAATATCCTAATAGAAGAGTAAAATTATTTTGTGCAAGATACCCTAAATTAAAGTTGTGCAGAGATAAACAAAAATCATTTATTATGAGATGATCTTCATTATCTGAAAGTCACAGTCATAATGATGATGCTCATTTAAATCTTGCTGCTTTTGGCTGTAGATTCCAAAAGATTCATGCCAACAGATTTGGACGTAATTGCTGGAGTTTCTCCAAGTAAGTGTCAGCAGGCTAAGGATTTCCAAACATGCAGAACTTCCCTGGCATTTATTCTCTGGGGACTCTCCAGCTATGCTCTCTTCTCAGTAGAAGAATGCAAACTTGTGACAACTGTGCATGTATTATAATGAGAAATCCTCTCAAATAGAGCACAGTATTCATCATATCAATAGAGAAGAATAGCTTTGAGAAATCAAGCTGCCTTTTAGTTCATTTGCATAGTTTGAATTATTTTATTATGGTTTACCAATGTATTTAAATGTTTTGGGTTCAATTATTGCATTGTTAACAATTTAGTTTTGTTTATTTTAGAGATACATGGCGGGAACAGGGACTTCGGCCCACTGTGTCCATGCCGATCAGTGATCCCCATACGCTCGCACAATCCTGCACACTAGGCCCAATTTACAATTTTTACTGAAGCCAATTAACCTACAACCCTGGATGTCTTTGAGGTGTGGGAGGAAACTGGAGCACCCAGGAAAACCCACATGGTCACAGTGAGAACGTACAAACTCTGTAAAGTTCTTACAACTATTTTTAATAGGCTGAATATCTTTAATTCTAACAAAAATATACCATCCCAGAACTCCTAATCTCACCTTTAAAACCCCCCACTTGTCAAACGTCCTTTTTACCTATAAACTAGACTAAGTGGGACCCGTTGGGTCCCAGTCACATGGGAGGCCTGGTTCCCCCATTGCAACCCATTCCCCAAATGCAATATTCCACCATGGTGTGGGAGAGGGGGTGGTGTGGGGGAGGGGGGGTGGTGGTATGGGGGAGGGGGGAGATGTGGAGGTGGGGGGTGTGTGGAGGATGGGGTGTGTGGGGGGGGGGGGGAGGGTGTGGGGGAGGGGGTGTGGGGGGAGTGGGGTGTGTGTGGTGGGGGGGGGCGTTGGGGAGTAGGGGAGAGGGGGTGTGTGTGGGAGTGGGATTGTGAGGGGGAGGGGCGGGGAGGTGAGGGGGCGGTGTGGGGGAGGGGATGTGGGAGAGTGGGATGGGAGGGGGGCTGTGGGGCAGGGGGATGTGGGGAAGTAGGGTTGTATGGGGGGGGATAGGGAAGGGGGGGTGTGGGGGAGGGGCAGTGGGAGAGTGTGTGTGGGTGGGGTGGGGGGTGTGGGGGGAGAGGGGTGGTGTTGGGGGGATGGGATGGTTTGGGGAGGTGGTGGGGGGGGGGTGTGGGGGGGGGAGGTTTGTGGGGAGAAGGGTGGTGTGGGGGGGGGGGGTGGTATGGGGGGGGAGGGTCTCCACTCAGCGGCCAGTGGCCGTGGCACCACACAGCACCTCCCGACTCCACTCAGCGGCTTACCCGACTCCACACAGTTGTTTTACCGATTCCACAGAGTTGTTTTCCCGATTCCACACAGCAGCTTTCCCGACTCGTCTCTTGCAGACTCAATCAGCATGGTTTGTTTACTCAGCCCCACCTCTGGGTATTTATTCTCCAGTAGGTGCTAGAAGAGGTGTTATCTTCATGGTGACTGACAGGCGTTCCCATATTTCACCGATCGGAACAAAACTTGAAGCCTTGGAGCAGAGGCGAACGGTGAGTAAGGTGGCAAAAAAATCCTAGCGATATTGGTTACTGTTTTTGCACAAATTTAATTACAACGGACCGGAAGTGGTCAAGATGAGAGTTTTAGTAATAGTGTAGATAGATATCTTCTCCCATTCAAGCTCCGCAAATTTAGATATGGAAGATCATGGCATGGTACAGGACCTTGTCAATGCCAAACGTGCCATAGCTTCTTTGGGAGATCCACGCTATGTAACAACTTGCAACAGTTGTCACCACTGTCAACAGTATCCAGGCAAAATAAATTATATGACTGTTTTGTGGGTGGCACTGGCATGACCAGCATTTACTGCTAATCCATGATTGTCTTTAAAATTGTGCACCTATGCCACTTTCTCAGCTCATTTGAGTCTAAATGATGAAGTTGAAAATCAAATATTCTGCAGGTTAGAAATCTACAATAAAATAGACAATGTTGTAAATGCTCAGCAGGTCAGGCCACCACTTTCAGAGTGAGACAGAGTTAACATTTCAGGTCAATGACTATTCGTCAGAACTGGGATGGAGAGGAAATAAGTTTATTAAGCTGGGGAGAGGGGTAATGGTCTGATAAGATGTCTCTGAAATGGTGAAGATACTTAGCGGAGGGAGTTTAAGATTTTGTTCCCATATCAATGAAGAGTCAATGGTACAATTTACATGGCCACATGAATGATGTGAGCCACCACCTTTTTCCTTATTTGATCCTTTCCATTACATTCAATTCATGAATATTGTCTTCATTGCCTTCACTATTATACCTGTTATTCCATGGCATTTTATCCTGGAAACTCAACAACATGTGAAAGAAAAAGATTGAAATGTTCTGATACTAATAGGAGTGAATTCATTTATGGATATTCACTCACTCAGATCACACATGAGGAATAGAAACATAGTAACATAGAAAATAGGTGCAGGAGTAGGCCATTCGGCCCTTCTAGCCTGCACCGCCATTCAATATGATCATGGCTGATCATCCAACTCAGTATCCTGTACCTGCCTTCTCTCCATACCCCTGATCCACTTAGCCGCAAGGGCCACATCTAACTCCCTCTTAAATATAGCCAATGAACTGGCCTCAACTACCTTCTGTGGCAGAGAGTTCCAGAGACTCACCACTCTCTGTGTGAAAAATGTTTTTCTCATCTTGGTCCTAAAGGATTTCCCCCTTATCCTTAAGCTGTGACCCTTTGTCCTGGACTTCCCCAACATCGGGAACAATCTTCCTGCATTTAGCCTGTCCAACCCCTTAAGAATTTTGTAGGTTTCTATAAGATCCCCCCTCAATCTCCTAAATTCTAGCGAGTACAAGCCGAGTCTACCCAGTCTTTCTTCATATGAAAGTACTGACATCCCAGGAATCAGTCTGGTGAACCTTCTTTGCACTCCCTCTATGGCAATAATGTTCTTCCTCAAACCCACTGTCAGCCATTTTCGGTACCCCTCCCAACACCAACCTCTCTGTTGCGGTGAAACGGGTTCTAGCTTTTACAACCTTGTTAGCCCGGAGACTGATCTTGCTTAACTGGAGGCTCACCTGTCCCCTGACACATGCCCGCTGGATTAAGGAGATGCTTTACAATTTAAAGCTTGAAAAACTTAGGTTCGCTCTCAAAGGCTCTACCAAGACATTCCTAGATACATGGAACCCTTTCTTGGAACTTGTTAACTCTCTCAACTTGTCCCCGGACTCGGAAGAGGACTGAGTGCTCTCCACCATTGTTCTGCTCTACTGCAGCTGCTCTCCCCTTAACCCCCCCCCCCCCCCCCCCCCCCCCCCCCCCCCCTTTTTTTTTTTCCCCACACTTATTTATTTAATTTTTTGCTTATTTACTTTTATTTTTTTTTTCCTTTTTTTTTCTTTTTTTTTTTTAGTACTTTTTGTTTAGTTTATCTTACCATATTTGTGTGTATGTGTATGTATGTGAGTGTTGTTTGTCCCCGTTTGGTTCCGACCTGGTTCGGGTGGGTTGAAGGTGGGTAAGGGTAAGGGCTTTGAGGGTCGCCTACATACTGTTGCACAATTATGCCTTGACTGTCACTGTCTGTTATCATTGTATGTATGTAAATTGCTGTGAAATTCAAATAAAAAGATTTAAATCAAATCCTTTTGCCATGAATGCTAACATACCATTCACTTTCTTCACTGCCTGCTGCACCTGCATGCCTACTTTCAATGACTGGTGTACCATGACACCCAGGTCTCCCTGCATCTCCCCTTTTCCTTTAGGCCACCATTTAGGTAATAATCTACTTTCCTGTTTTTGCCACTAAAGTGGATAACCTCACATTTATCCACATTATACTGCATCTGCCAAACATTTGGCCACTCACCCAGCCTATCCAAGTCACCTTGCAGCCTCCTAGCATCCTCCTCACAGCTGACAATGCCCCCCAGCTTAGTGTCATCCGCAAACTTGGAGATGTTGCATTCAATTCCCTCATCCAAATCATTAATATATATTGTAAATAGCTGGGGTCCCAGCACTGAGCCTTGCAGTGCCCCACTAGTCACTCCCTGCCATTCTGAAAAGGACCCGTTTACTCCTACTCTTTGCTTCCTGTCTGCCAGCCAGTTCTCTATCCACATCAATACTGAACCCCCAATACCGTGTGCTTTAACTTTGTATACTAATCTCTTATGTGGGACCTTGTCGAAAGCCTTCTGAAAGTCCAGATATAACACATCCACTGGTTCTCCCCTATCCACTCTACTAGTTACATCCTCGAACAATTCTATTAGATTCATCAGACATGATTTACCTTTCGTAAATCCATGCTGACTTTGTCCAATGATTTCTCCACCTTTCAAATGTGCTGCTATCCCATCTTTAATAACGAACTAGCAGTTTCCCCACTACCGATGTTAGACTAACTTGTAATGTTTGAGACCACGTAAGGCCCTGTTGTGACTAGCACAAGCAGAAGGAAAACACGTCCGACATCTTGTAAGTATGATTTATTCTGCCCCACCCACGGCCACTTCTCCAAGGTCACCTGCTCTCGATCACGAGGCACAGCCTTTTATATTAAAGGGGCACTGGCATTTACATATACATCACATCTCCCCTTTTACTTTAATTACAATTCTCCCCCTTCCCTTAAATTACCTTACATCCCCCCCCTTCAACGTTGGTCAAAATTAATAACTTGAACCGTAATGAATTTAACATGGATAAAGTACCACAAATAACACAGTGCTCGTCATACTACAAAACTATAAAAAAATTGCCCAACAATTTTACATAACAAGTCGAGTTGGGGGTTTTGACAATCGCCCACTTCTCGTGCAAGTCGTATTTCCAACTCGTCCTGTGTCGTATTTCTGTTGTGTGCGAGTGTGGCTTGGCTCACTTTGAGCCGATTCCCCCACCACAGCCTGTGATAGTTCGCTTGAGTTTGGGAGACTAGCTCCTTCTGGGTGAGGGGTTCCTCCTTGTGGGAGCGTGTTCGCACTTGTCTGCTGCGTGTTGCCAGGGCATGGCTCAGCTGCTTCGTGCGCAGGTCGTATGTCCTTCCTGTTCCTGCGGAACTCTGTACCGCTCGGTGTAGAGATGACGTAGCTCCGAGGGGCCAGGTTTTCTCTTGCAGTACGGCCGCGTTGCCACTCAGTTGGTTTGGCATGAAACCATACCTGTTGTTGTTGTTCCAGGTGTGGCAGCGGCTCGACGCTTGCCTTCACATTGAAGTATGCTGCCTGTTTTTCTTGCCGGATGGCCAGTTGTGGTCCCATGGGAGGGACACGATGAGGCAGTAAGAGTGATAGAGGCGATGGCAATTTGCTGATCTGTAATTCCCCGTTTTCTCTCTACCTCCCTTTTTAAAAAGTGGGGTTACGTTTGCTACCCTCCAATCCTCAGGAACTACTCCAGAATCTAAAGAGTTTTGAAAAATTATCATTAATGCATCCACTATTTCTGGAGCTACTTCCTTAAGTACTCTGGGATGCAGCCTATCTGGCCCTAAGGATTTATCGGCCTTTAATCCATTCAATTTACCTAATATCACTTCCGGGCTCACCTGGATTTCACTCAGTTCCTCCATCTCCTTTGACCCGCGGTCCCCTGCTATTTCCGGCAAATTATTTATGTTTTCCTTAGTGAAGACGGAACCAAAGTAGTTATTCAATTGGTCCGCCATATCCTTGTTCCCCATGATCAATTCACCTGTTTCTGACTGCAAGGGATCTACATTTGTTTTAACTAATCTCTTTCTCTTCACTTCTGTGGTATCAATAGAAATGAACCCCAATGAGAGTCTTTGGTACAATGGACTGGAATTTGAAGTTAAGTTATTATTTATTGAGGGTGTGTGGAGAGGAGGTGGGTTTAGGGGAGGGATGGTGGGGGAGAGGATGGGGAGGAGGGGAGGGGAAAAAGAGGGAAGAGAGAGAGAGAGGGGGGGAGGGGGAGAGAAGAGAGGGGGGGAGAGGAGAGGGGGAGAGGCGAGAGGGGGGGGAGGAGAGGGGGAGAGGGGGGGGGAGAGGGGAGGGAGGGGGGAGAGAGGAGAGGGGGCGGAGAGAGAGGAGAGGGGGAGAGAGGAGAGAGAGAGGAGAGGGGGGAGAGGAGAGGGGGGGGAAGAGGAGAGGGGGAGAGGGGGAGAGAGGAGGGGGGAGAGAGGAGAGGGGGGAGAGAGAGAGGGGAGAGAGGAGGGGGGGAGGAGGAGAAGGGGGAGAAGAGGAGAGAGGGGGAGAAGAGGAGAGGGGGGAGAGGAGAGGGGGGGAGAAGAGGAGAGGGGGAGAAGAGGAGAGGGGGGAGAGAAGAGGAGAGGGGGTGAGGAGAGGGGGGAGAGGGGAGAGGGGTGGGGGGGAGGGGAGGGGAGGAGGGGGGGGAGAGTAGAGGGAGGGAGGAGAGGGAGAGAGGAGAGGAGAGGGGGGAGAGAGAGGAGAGGGGGAGGGAGAGAGGAGGAGAGAAGGAAGGAGACAGAGAGGGAGGTAGAGGGAGATAATGAAGGGGGGGAGGAGAGAGGGAAGGGGAGAGATGGAAGGAGAAAGGGGGGGGAGAGAGAGGAGGGTGGAGAGAGGAGAGGGGGAGAGGAGAGGAGGGAGAGAGAGAGGAGGGGGGGAGAGAGGAGGGGGGGGAGAGAGGGGGAGAGGAGGGGGGAGAGAGGAGTGGGGGGAGAGGAGGGGGAGGAGAGGGGGGGAGGAGAGGGGGGGGAGAGGAGAGGGGGGGGAAGAAGAGGAGAGAGGAGGGGGGGAGAGGAGATGAGGGGGAGAGGAGAGGGGTGAGAGGGGGAAAGAGGGGGGGAGAGGGGGAGAGAGGGGGGGAGTGGGTGGGGGAGAAGGGAGGGAGAGAGGAGAGGAGAGGGGGAGAGAAAGGGGGGGAGAGAGGATGGGGCGGAGAGAGGAAATGGGGGAGAGAGGAGAGGGGGAGAGGAGGGGGGGAGAGAAGAGGGGGGGAGAAAGAGGAGGGGAGAGTGAGAGAGAAAGGGAGAGAGACAGGGGGAGAGAGGGAGAAAGAGAGAGGGATATGGAGAGAGAGAGGTGGGGGAGAGAGAGGAGGGGAGAGAGAGAGAGAGAGAGAGTGCCTTTTTACTTCCTCAAACCCAAACAACCATTTGCAGGCAGTGCTTTTTTTACTTCAAACTAACCATATATTCATTTTCAAACCACATTAAGGGTACTCACGGTGATATAGACATTTGTTCAGTGTCATTCAGAGCTCCATCTTGCAGAGAGTAATTGGCAGAGACTAATTGAGGCACACCACTTCCTGGTTTTATAGTCCCTCTCCTCCCTCCAGCAGGGGCAGCAGAGAGAATGGTGAATTTTGTAAAAACATTAATATCTCTGTCATTTTTCATCGACGGGAAAATTCCTCGGCACACATGCAGCGGAGGGGAGCTCTGAGCGAGGTGGCCAAAAATGACGGCCATAGGTGGCGGCGTTCTCTCGGAAATCGCAGCACAGACGGCCAAAAGCGGTCAAGAACAGAGATTTAGTAATATAGATAACACCTACCATTCCAATATACCCTTGTGATTTTGTATAAATTCTTTATTTTAATTGCAAAAAAGACATTTTCAGTGAGTATTATATTGAAATCTATGTACAATCAATGAGAGCAGTTGATGAGATAATTGTGTGCTATATTTCAATCTGATTTCATACTAAGATAATTGTTGTAAGGATTTGGTTATGAATAAATTATTGATTATTTTAACTTTATTAAAACAAGTTTGCATCACTGAGATAAATTAAAACAACACATAGAAACAACTGGTTAGGTGTTCATTATTTTGTGCTGAATTGTTTTATTGTTAAAACAATAAGCTTGAAGACTGAAACATTTCAAATACATACTGGTCAGTCAATATTTGCAAAGTGGTGGGTTTGACATATTTGGGCTTTTATTAAATTTGAAGGCTTTTTGTCCATTTTCTTTCAGAATTTTTCCATTTTCCTTTTCAAGTTTTTATATCATCCTCCAATGTGTGCATATTGTTTCTTTCCTCGACCACCTTGCTGATTATCTTTTATGTCAATGCATGTTCACTTCATGAAACAATTTTCCAGGCTTATAATCGATGAACATGCTCTTGGCATTTTGCATGATCATCTACTCCTTCTCTCTATTTCCCACCCTCGATTTCTTTGCACAGATACCTAACATTGAATGTATGTTTATCAAATGAAGAGATGGCAGTGTCAGGATATGCAACCTTCAATCTATTTCATTTTCATTCAGTGGTTTTCCTTAGAATGCGCCCCCTAATGATCCAACGGGACACTTCACCTATCTGCATGTGTTCTGCTAGTGACCTCAGAGGGCAACGCTGCTGAAACGCCGGTTGGGACTTTTATTGGGACAGCTGGCAGACAGGAAGAGACCCTTGTCTCCTCTTCTCTCTCTGGGATGGATTGCAAATCTGGTCATAAAGCAGAATTAAAACTCACTTCAAATAACACACTATTAACTGCAATCCTATCCTGGCCTTTTTGCTTTATTTTTAACTAACCACTACGTAAAATAATACAGCTAGGAAATCCCTATCTAATAAAATGCTAAAGCTTACCCTTGTTCGGTCGAAGACAAGGGTGCAGTTTTATTATCAATGTTATGTTAATGTTTCGGATATCATGGGTGGAACAAAACTCAAGTCAATGGTTTCTAAGTGCAGGCAATCAAGATGAGAGAGGCAATGTACGGGGCATGTTGGTCACTAAGCACGTCAAAAGCTGCTGTTGAGTTTTGTGTCACTCCAGCCTGATGCCAGGATGATTTATTCAACTTATTGCGCCGTAGATGCATTCACATAACTGTCCTTGTTATTAGGGACTTAGTGGGTAGTAGAGTTGGCTGTGCAATTGCAGATTGTTCTCCACCTGTGGTCATTGCACATTGACAGTAATTATTGAATAATACACAAGTCAATGCATATCAATGGAATGACATAACCGAACATTCAGCACATCAGCCAAATGTACAAGGCAGGGCATGATGTGCCAAACAATAAATAAACTGCTGGAGGAACAAGGAACTGCAGAAACTGCTTTACAAAAAGTAGACACAAAGTGCTGGACTAACTCAGCGGGTCAGGCAGCATCTCTAGAGTTATAAGGGTCTTAACCCGAATCGTCACCCATTCCTTCTCTCCACAGATGCTGTCTGTCCTGCTGAGTTACTCCAGCTTTTTATGCCTATCTATAGTGCATGGATAGGTGATGTTTTGGGTCCGGACATTTCTTCCGACTGAATGCGGAGGGGTGGGGGGAGCATGAAAAAAGGTGAAAGAGAGGATGGCCTGGACAAGGTCTGGCAGGTAATAGGTGAATATAGTGGTGGGGGGGGGTGGGGGGGGGGGGGAGGGGGGGGGGGGGGGGGGGGGGGGGGGGGGGGGGGGGGGGTCCATAGACAGATGGTTGAACAAAGTCCAGAGATGAAATGACAGAAGATGTGAGACAAAAGGATAAAGGGGAGGGGAGAAATAAGTGCAAGCCAAGGGGAAGGGCACAGAAGATGGGGGTGGGGGGGGGGGGGGGGGGGGAGAAAGGGGGTGGGAGGAAGAAGGGGGTGGTTTTGTAGTTACCTAAAATTGCAGAATTCAATGTTCATCGCGTTGGGTTGTTAGGTATCCAAGCGGAATATGATGTGCGTTCTTCCAATTTGCGGGTGGCCTCACTCGGGTAATGGAGCAGGCCCAGGACAGAAAATTGAGATGAACTAACCAATGTTCAGGACACGTGGGTCTTCCTCGGCACTGCAGAAACAACTCAGTGGGCCAAGCAGCAACTGGGGAGGGAATGGATAGACTGTAAAATTGTAAAAAATATTGCGCTAAAATTGTTTATAGATTTAGTTGATTGCTACAACCAGCAGCATCAATTTCATGGACAATCACAGGGATACATTACTTGCAATTTGAGCGCTGTTTATGGTCACAGATCGAGAACCTAACAATTTAGCTAAAACACTAGAAGTTACAAGAAACAGTTCGAAACTGCAAAATCTAATAAATAAATGGTATTTTACGCACTCTGTTTTACTCTTCCACATTAGCCGATTGGTTACTTTGGCACTCTTTATAACTTTCCTGAGGGAATTACAGCCATTACATAATGTGCATAAAACACATTGACACGTCCTGACATTAACAAACAAACCCATTAATTTTGGACATGGCGTGATATAATGCACAGGAGTCTAGATTGCTATTATACAATCCCCTCGATTTAATAACAGCACTTCCCCCTTGACATTCACCACTCTCTTTCTATTTCAATGTTTTATTTCAGTGTTAGTTTTCCTTTAACACTTTTCCTGGGACGTTGCGCCCTCTACTGCTGCAGATTGGTCAATGCGCAAAAGAAAGAAATCCTCAGATTTGCACTTTCGAAAGTCAAATAAAGGTGCTTAAATATGCTGCAACAGAGTCATTTGCAATACTATTAGCATGTGAATGGTTATTAAATAGAGGTTGGTGCC
This sequence comes from Leucoraja erinaceus, assembly GCF_028641065.1. Taxonomy (NCBI): domain Eukaryota; kingdom Metazoa; phylum Chordata; class Chondrichthyes; order Rajiformes; family Rajidae; genus Leucoraja; species Leucoraja erinaceus. Next base: position 95,481,945 of record NC_073378.1, read on the forward strand.
TTTCCAATTCTATAAAATAAATGTTTTCTAGGGCAAATTTTCACGGCACTGTAATTTTTTTTAAATTTTAAAACCATTACTGGAAGATAAATGGCAATGGTATAAATATGTATTATTTTGACATTTTCAGCTTGTATTACTGCAAGTGAGTTGTTGTACCGTTAACTTAAGGCTATGAGGCAGAGCGACGCGTTCTCCTGAAGATACCATTGAAAACGATCTTATCTGTAGAATAGATGCGACATTCTGGATGTTTCGCGTTAAGATTTATATTACATCAATTGTTTGGAATTAAATATTATCCAGTTAAACTGTGTAAATACATATTGATGGCCGAGTGGAACAATATAATTCTATGCACAGATATATCAATTACATATCTGTTGATTCGTGTGAATATATCGTATTTAGATCTTTATTTTGTTCAGTTCAGCCATTGTTGTTTTCTTTGATTTAGGCGAATAAGTGACTGGAGAAGTTCAATGCCCTTGTGAGCAATTACTACTGGTCATTTTAAAATACTGACTGCGATTAATGTCGCGCCATTTAGGCAACATTAAACGGCACCAGCTCACGTTAAACAGTTTTATGTGCTACTCTTGAATGGTTTTCCTCTTTCTCTCACACTAGGTGATGTTTATGTTGCATTTTGGGCCTCACAGTTTGACTGTTTCTCGGAGATCCCGCTGCGTTCGGTGCTTTGCACTAGAACTCCCTGTCCTTGATGAAACAAAGTCGATGCATCCGGCTGGGGATTTGAATTAAACCTTTCAAGGAAAGCATTTCCACTGCATAGGTATCGTTTCTGCACATTGTGCATTTAAACACGTTCAGATTTTTGCAGTAGTATAAATGAGGGGTGGAATTCGGTACTCACAATGTGAGTACTTTGAGTCACTTCTGCCCCCGCTTGATGTTATCTGGCCATTTACTCTATCTGACTCCCCGCTATAGATCATCTATTCGTCTTTTCATCTGTAGATTAATGAATCTTCTATCCATAATTTGGCCTTGTTAACGATTTAGGCGATTTACTTGTTTATGGTCCATCAAATCTTTAAATAATTTAGTTATGTTCATTTTATTTGTAGATAACATGTTTCTGTTTAAATTATGCACACTAGCAGGTAGCAGAAGCTATCACCTAATCCGGTCGTATATTTCATATACTATTCACAACACAAACAAAGGCACTGAAGCGCTGTGTACAGTATCTCTTGGAAATGATCAATACTCCTACTGGGGGGAAATGTTCTGTGTAGGTAAAATGTGTTTCTTTAAAGTGTTCAAAGTGTTCAAACTATTCAAAGTGTTTAAGCTAACATTCGGATGTATTGCTGATAAAACTGCCTTTTATCTGCAAATAAATAATAATAATAATACAAGGAGCGTGTTTGGATATCAATAGCACGTTTGAGGAAGCGCATAACTCGGCATTGACCCAATGACGCCGACATTCAGTCACATTTTGGTGAACTGGACCAGCAAGGGTCTGTGTTAGTTGTATGTTAGTATAAATCCTTAAATTCTTCATGATTCGGCTTCAGATCACTTTCCAACTAAAGACCTCAGGTCTATTAAAAAAAAATGTTCTAAACACTCTGTTCTCTGAAATAATCTACAATCCTTAAAATTAGCACAGCCCGGTTAATTTCCCATTCACTTTAGATACACGAATATTAAAACAAAACAATCCCTCCATTCCTGTCACCCGTCTGTAATCCAAATCCATATTACAAAAGCCTTACGAATCACCAGAGTGGAATACTGGAACATCCAAATGCTTCGTTAAATAAATATCAAATACTTTTGAAACAACATTCTCTGTGTAACAATAACGCCACCAGCCGCTATAAAAGGTCGTGTTTAAAAATCCTTCTGCTGCAGATCTGCTCACTGATGGTCTTTGCAGCAAAGCTCCACCCATGTGCAGTGATGGAAATTCATATCAGCCAATCAGCTCGATCTCCAAAAGGTCCGCGGACCGAGGGCTATATTACCCCCCTCTGGAAAAAAAGTTTCTAACTCAGACCAGTCTCTCAGAGGTCATCGTTTGGATAAATTCAACTCGCTTTGATAATTCATTATACTAAATAAGCTCCGGTACCCGCCTCGCGTCCGACAGCTGGCAACCCTCCCACTTGTTCAAACCAATGTTAGAGGCGATCATGCAAGACGAAGAGAATTCCTCAGTCTCTCCCATAGAGAGCCTGAGCAACAGCGAGGACGAGGAGGATAGGCAGCAGAAGAAGAGTGTCAGAAAGAGGCGACCCAGCAGGAAATCTGGCGAGGAAACCGACAGCCCTGCGTCTGGGAAAAGAGGCAAGAAAACGGACGGTAGCCCGCAGTCCTTCGAAGAACTGCAAACCCAGAGGGTCATGGCCAATGTAAGGGAGCGCCAGAGGACACAGTCTCTAAACGAAGCCTTCTCTGCCCTGCGCAAAATTATCCCGACCCTTCCATCGGACAAACTGAGCAAAATCCAGACCCTCAAACTGGCAGCGAGGTACATCGACTTTCTTTACCAGGTCTTACAAAGTGACGAGCTGGACAACAAAATGTCGAGCTGCAGTTATGTGGCACACGAGAGACTCAGTTACGCTTTCTCGGTGTGGAGGATGGAAGGAGCTTGGTCCATGTCCGCATCACACTAGCAGTCCCCCTCCGGACAAAGGTACGCATCATCTTGGCAGCGTTTAGTGAGTGTCCTGTACAAATAATATGATGCTGCGCCTGCCGAGGTAAACCAGAACTTCATGTCCCATCTGCATCCAAATTGGTTGTATTTTCACTAAAATCAATCTTTATCGGATCGTTTAAATCTAAACCCACCATTTTACAAAAACGGATTGATTGCAAGTGTAGTGTGGTAACGATAATTTATGCTTCCTATTCTTGTCTTTTAAAAATGCCAATCATACAACATAGAACAGTACTTCATTTTCGAGTTCACATTCTTCCTCCCTGTTTCCTCCCTCTCTTCCTGTTCTTGTCCCGCTGATTTCCATATCTCATCCGAGTCCTTCGCTTCTCAGATAAAACTGCCCCCCCACCCCCCTCATGCATTTGTCTGTAATAATTTTGACCGCTTTCACTTTCTAACACATCTCCAGACCCGATTCATACCCACCGCCCAGAGCAATCAATAGGTAAAGTGATAGGTTTCTGGAGGCCTGGGGCCCAGAGGAGATACAAATATAGTTTGTACGATCAGGAATACAGAAAGCAAGTGTTTGTCCAAATAGAGATTCTCCCCCTCTATCCGACCATCCCACCGTCCCTACCCCCACTCCTGCTGATATACGGAGGTGCTAAAAGCAACTATCCAGGGCTGCTCTAATCTCATGTAATCTCTTGCTGTTTTCCTAGGTGAACGAGATTTGTCACAAAGGGCCAACCGCCGGACTAGACAACACGAGTTTGACGTCTGGATACTTAAAACACGTTGATCCTTACCGTTGAGGGATAATGAGAGAAGAGCAAAACAAAAACCAGTGGAAAGGGTGTGGGGAGCACTTACAGAAAACGAGCCGTGGACGTGGACCCATCCAATCGTGCGGCTGGACAATCATTTGTACTTCTGAGGTGTATTTTTGCCATTCACATCATTTTATCCTGACGATGAATGTTGTTGGAACTCATTCCTTCATTTACTATGCATGCCTTCAACAATCATGTCTATAACTGCTATTGAGGACGCAGGAAAGTTGAATCCTTTTATTTCTGTTTTCCAAACTGATAACGTGAACAGGTCTAGAGTGACAACGAGTTTATAACAAAAAGGACCAAACTGTTATGCAGTTGGTTAGTCTTTCCTTTCTCGAGAAACATTTATTTATTTATTGATGTGCCATGTTTCAATGCATAAAGATCTGGTGTCCAAATGCATTCATATTTTGTCATTGTTATGTAAATACCTTTGTATATTTTCTGCAATAAATACCTACGATCTAAACTTTAAGGTAGTTATATACATATAAATTTTAATTTGATTTATATTTAAGGGATACATTTGATGATGCATATGTGTTTCTAGTGAATTGTTACGGCCCCCAGGAGACAGTGGGATCTAACAAACGGTGTAGAAAAGACAAACAGAACGGCTACTGCCAAAGACCGGCGAGCTAGAATGAGAGGGGGAATGTTTTACCGCCGTCTCGCACGGACTGATTCTTGAACTTCCAGGGAGGAAGAGAGAGAGAGGGAGAGAAAGTAATCAAAAACATTCACAACAATGTTACGTTGCTTCGAATTCTGGATTCTTGTTAATACTGTAGTGTTTGGACTTAACTCTAAGCTGTGAACGGATTGTTTGATTAGCGATTCGTGTCCGATTGTTTGTCTGTGTAAACTAAATTAGTTCATGAATTCCGAAGATATTATAAATGAAAGACACCTTTTTTTTTTAACAGATTGATATTCACATATTGTTAATGTGCCGTGGAGCATAAACATTCATACATCCTAAAACGCACGTGACAAAGTAATCTAATTGAAAGGAAATTGGCTGCATTGTTCTAAACGATTAAAGAGAATTATGTAGACAGAAATAAATATGTCTTTTAATACGAAATGCTTGATTGGAACACATTGTGCAATGTGTATTTATTTATTAGTATTTAAACTGCCCCAAAAGCAGAACATAAACATCCGACATATTTACTTCAATGGTAATTAAATAAGTTCTTTATTTGCTTTGGCTTTCTGATATAAAAGCCCTTTTTAGTTCCATTGTGAAACAAAATCAGATATCAAGGTTGGAATGTCTTCAAAAGGAACTCAACTAGTTGCAAATACGAAGACTGTGCTGTAAAAAGTCGTGGAGGTTTGTGAAGCGTTATTCCAAATGGTCTAACATAACAAACTCTGCGCTTAATAGATGAGGAAAGCAATTGGAGCAGGCGAGTTGACAATGCAGCTACTTTCTTACAGCTTTTGACTTTTCCAATAAAGAGCGTGCCAATGGTAATGCGTAACTGAAATGTTTTTGTAATTTTACTCTTGCGCTGGATATTACCACACAGGGGGATTGCCTTACTTCGCTTTTTTTTTATTGATTTAGATGACAAGGCATTAATTTCCTTTACAGTGTTGGTTTTAACCGAAGTATCGCAGAATTTAATATAAATTCCGTTTTTTTTTGTTCTGTTTTACACTTTATCCGTCGCTGTTTGCCACGTTCGTCTTAAACGGTGCCCGATTTTCGAGCGACTTTTCGGGTTGGACAGGTTTAAGTAGTTTGGTATTAAATGTTCCATCAATATGATGAAGTGAATGTATACGTGTAAAGGGAGAAAGCAATGAATTAGGATCAAGTCGAGATTAAAGTGATAGGCTTGAGTTATTGTGGATACAGTAATTCCCACATTCCTGTCGATGCTGGGAATGTGAGTTGCACGGCTCGATTTTATATGGCTTCGGCATCAATTGCCGTTCGTCTTACTTTGACATTTCATCACAGATCAAAGTCCTGTCCAGAGATCCACATTCCGTCACACTTTTAAAGCTGCACCCACCCACCCTCCCCCATTTAAAGTCCCAAAGACTGAATTTCATCCAAGAAACCTGTCAAAAATATAACCTGCACTAAATTTCTGTCAACCATTGATGTCACAAAAAAATGTTTCATGTGCTCAAGTGAATTTTTGAAGGCAATTCTCAACGGTTGCTTTGCGCTGAATGTTGTTTTTAACCTTCCGTCTTCTTGACTGGGGATTCCTTCCCACCCCCCCCCCCCCCCCCCCCCCCCCCCCCCCCCTCCCTCCCCCCCCACCCTCCCCACCCCACACAACCCCCCCCCCACCTCATTATATTTTCTATGGTACTGAAAGTGGAAGCTATAAAAATGTAATGATCATATGGCCCAGATCAGAGGATATAAAGGTGCACTCTATTGTGTAAGGGGGGTAGATGGCCTGATCTCAGTTGAAGACTTTGCGGGCCTCTAGTGGATTAATTCCAACACAAACATATCGAGCTCTGCAGGCACATTTTAAAGCTTACCCCCAGACCCTTTAACACTCGAGGAACAGTAAGAAGAAAAGAACACCAATCAAAGTACAACATGCTCAACATTTATATTTAAAAAACAAATCCAGTGAACTCAGGTTTAAGTCTTTTAATATAAATAAGCGTGGCTTGTTTGACAAGAGTTATGCATTGGTTCACATAAGACTGTTACTGTTCTTAGGCCCCAATATAATACAGGGCGACGGTCCGGGGAGAAATAGTTTAAAATCTAGATTTTATGATTATTCCATTTACCCATATTGGACTTGATTTTAAAAAAAAATCTTGAATATTATTTTTATTAATAATATCAATAGAGCTACAACTTTACTCGATAGTTTTCAGCGGGATTAAAGGGTTCCGTACGATGTAATTTATTTGTTACCAGAGGGGGTTGCAGATTGCAACTGTGGTAAATTGCTGTGGTAGTTTACATGTATCTCTAGCTGACTGGAGTTGAAATTGAGAAACACGGTATCGTTTAATGAATTAACTCATTCACCTCGCATTTACCCCGAGCGAATGCGTGACTATAGTATTAGAAATGTTCACCATGTAACCTTAGTGAGCAAATAAATGACCAGCATAGTTTTGTTTCAGTAGGGGTCAAGCTCATACCTTGTACTTTCATTCCATCCTCTTATTAATTTGCATCCGCGCCAAAAATGATTCAAGTAGAGCCAAATTATTGAAGCAACGCCGCCGAAGTGTTAGTGAGCTGCAGAAAGCCATGAGGGTTTCAATGATATTCGGGGCAGATCAATTTTAAGGACATAGCCCTGGCTTTGCAAACAGGCGTTAGGTTCACATACATGGATGCTCAATGAGAGAGGGCTTTTTGTAATAAACGCTCGGAACCGTATTTCACGAATGTCATTGTATTAATGAAGTATTTTTAAAAGCTCCAAACGATTGTGTACACCCAAAATATGAGTGTTATTATGGCCTGGGTTCGAAGCAGGCTTTGACCCTGCAAACTCTCGACTTTGGCAGAAATTCAGACCTTGTACAGTATCAAACGTTTCCAAGGCACACGATTTCACTTGAAGTGCTGCCCAGGAATCCTCTGAAATGAACATTTGTCCCAATGACATGATGTAAGACGCTTCTCGTTTAAAATAAAATCTATCTCCCATAGTAAAGGAATATATATATATATTTACGGCATGGGGGGTGGGGTGGGGGGCGGGGTTCCGGTAGACGGAGGTAAACATTATTAAAACAAATCTAACATTCTTCACCTGGGAACTATGCCTAAGCAACAACACAAGTCGCTATCGTGTCTCGTCCCACTCCCCCCCCCCCCCCCCCCCCCACTCCCCCCCCCCCCCCCCCCCCCACACACATAAATACATGCCAACGAAACCGTTTCACAAGACGCATAAACATTTGCTATCGAATACGTCCTTAAATATGAAATCTAATATTGAAATTAAGCACTTTTCCTGTGAAGGTGTGTGATTAAAATATCAAGGAATCGACGGATAGCCCAGCTATCCACGAAGACAGACAGCCAACAGATTCGTTCAAAAAAAAAAAATAATACTAATTTCACCTTGAAATGAGTTTCCACAAATATGATCTGCAGTTTAAATGTTTTGTTTAAAGCAATGGGGCTCGCTCGTTCAGGTGTAACATTGATCTAATATTGCTTTCTAATCGCGAATATCTTACATGTGGACAGTGGTGCAAATGATGCCAACACATAACGATTAGAACTAGGTTAGATTTTCTGAAGAGTTTTAACAAAAAAAAGTGAAACTAACGCTTAGTACGTGCATTATATGTATATTCCACACTTTTGAAAGAAACCTATTTAGCTTTGTGTAGTTATTTGATTCTGTACCCACAACAAGAGGCATCTTTGTTTGCGTTCTGCACCCTCTGTCCATCAGCTGGGAATACACCCTATATATCCCGCTGTAGAACTGTGAGGGAAATGGCTTGAAAGAAAATCAAGGCCGCTTATTTGCGCAATCGGCTTATTTTGCTTGCTTTATTTATTTCAAATTGCATTATTTCTCAAATATTATTGGCCCAAAGCCAATGTTCTCTGCCACATAGTCTTGGATATCATATCTAAGAGTAACTCAGAAAATTAAGAAACGATGATATCATATCAATGTGGCACAGAGTCTACCTGAATGTGCTTAAACAGATGTTATATATGGTGCAAACAAGTCACGTGCGGTAGGGCACAGATGTGCAGGTTTGCAAATACCACGCCTTTCCAACACTTGCACATTGAATAGATTGAGATAGGACGAAACATCACTGGTCAGACCAGGGACGGGAAAATCTGTTTTTTTCCCCCCTAAATTATTTCATAGTGCCGCAAGCCTTAAAAGCGACCAGTTTGTTTTATTATTATTATTTCTCTCTCCCCATTTTCTTTTGCTAGAGAACGTGACTGTTTGATCCTTGGGAAAGTATCGGATTCGGTGCCAGAAGGCTGAGACTAATCGATTGCTGTTTGATGGGGTTTGAGGATGATAAGACGAGAGGGAGCATCATGAAACAGGAATGCCAGTCCTGACAGCCACACTAGCCACAAGATGCATGGATGATATGAAAGAGACAGCGGTACGCTTTATACACGTACCGTCCAACTCCAAAGGCCTGTTTATATCACCGGTAACAGTGGAAAAGTAAAAGCAATGTGTTTTAAAAAACATTTCTATTTAAAATTAACACCCAAAACAATGTTACTGGTTCATAATAACTATCCGAAATTGTATTATTTTATGCTTTAGTTTTATGTAGACAAACTGTACCACAATATCACCAGAATTTGATAGCTACGAAATAACGACAATTTAAAATAATCAGTCACACCAAATATTACTGCATTTTATAAATATAAGCTGTTGCATATATCTTATCCAATTTTCGTTCGTATATGTCCCTAATATGTAAACTAAAAGTTTCAGAGTTAATTTTAGACAAGAAGTTTCTTTAATGTGGCTAATGTATCCACAGTATTTGTTATTTGCAATCGATCTGATGGAAAGATTCCAATTACTTCCCATTGATGGTTTCAAACAAATCACTATGTCGAAAAGAAAGGCATGATTTTGATCTCCCAACACTTTTCGCACAATATATTGAGTCGAACTAGCATCTGACCATGGTTTATAAATATTTTTTTTTTTAGGTGTTATAGTAGAAAATTAAATATAACCACATAAATATATATATATTGCAATTGGACATCTATAGAATTATGTTTTTTTAAACGAATACATTAAAATTACTGCGACCTATTAGATGGTCAGTGGCCCTCTTAATATTTTCAGCCCAGCTAAGAATGTCTCAACAACATAAAACACTCTTGCACAGAGTAGCTTATTCTTTTGACCGAATGTACTGGTTTTCAAGATGTCTTGTGGTCACTGCTCTGCCAAAACATAGCTGGAGTTTGGCGAAGCTTGAGACCGAACGGCGAATGGACGCATTTGTATTCAGCAATTGTTACATTAGCAGCGCTCTAGAGGAGGCAACATTCACTGCTAAAAATGTTCAATATATCCATGGCGTGTTTATTCAGGGAGACGTTATTCTTTGTATTAGTGTGTGAAACCACTGGGACTGTTTGATTGACACTTTTACTATCTTTAGACTCAGATGTAGAATGCACACATGAAAAGGACACATTAATGTTCTGGGGTAGTTATACAAACAGTTTGATACAAATCTCACTTATTTAATAAGGAATGGAGGGGCGGGGGTGGGGGGGGCAATAAGGACGGCTTCGCAAGCCTCTTTATCAGAGTGAAGCAGATCGTATTATCTTACATTTAATAAATGTAAGGTAAGATGAGTTAACAGCCCAGATAGGCCTGGACATTTTAACATCTCACATTTTTATTTAAATTAGCTATCTTGTGCGTCGTCTGCAACATAAAGATATGCACATACAACGCCCTTGTGTTTATTTTGTGGGGCGGGAACAGTTCCTTGTTTTTATTTTGAAACACAAACGATATAGATGAAAAACTTGCACAGCTGAAATCGGTTCATACGTTGAATAAAGAACGCACTTGCCGCAAAACCCCCCCACCATAGAGTAAATATGAACAATCCAATTTAAGGCAGGCCTGTATTGTTCATTTTTAGCAGTATTTAGAAAATAAATATAACCATAGAATGTATGCATGAGCCCTCTAAGCATGCGTTTATTAACACTGGATAGTGTCGCAACAAACCGACTGTCGGATCTATTTAATCTAACAAAACAACTTTACCAAGAGTATGCCGGTGACACACACTTGTATAACATTATCGTCGCTGGAAATATATGTGATGGCACAATGTCTCCACAGCCGTATGTTCGAGGGTGCAACAGGTCTCTGTTAACGGATGCTGGACAAGAGCAACAATGAGAAGGAATTGGTTTCTCATCAGTGAACTTCCCAAATCACCGTGACACCTTGATTTTCCACAGTAAAACGCACGTGCCGGTGTTATGATAAACTTTTAAACTGTTTGCATTTCACTTTCATTGTTATTTTATTGGGTAGTCTTTTACTTAATAACTAGTGTGCCTTATAAATTCTTGCCTTTGACCAGAAGACAAATAGCACTTGATCTTTAATAACTGGTAACGTGTGTTCGTGGAACAGCGAGCGATAACTAGCGATGTAATGTAGACCAGTAAAATACAGCGAGCCTTGTAGATACGGGCAGTGCAGAATGTGCTGATTCAGTAATTGCGGAGAGACAGGTTGAGTTACACGATGCCATCCCTTTTTAATCGCAGTGTAAAGTCTTGTATAAATAGAAGCGCCCTAAACGTTGTTCGCGCTTATGCAATACCCTCCCTTTTACAACGGGTTGTATTCAGGTTCTGAATTCTATAACTCAAAAGGCCAGCCGTCAGAGATGATCGACGCTTTATTTGATTTGATATTTATTTCCCCCAGAATGTACTGTAGCAGATCGGAATGTTTATTGACGGTCGGTTCCGTTTCCCAGACCCATCCGTAAATGGAAACCACAGAGAAAATTAATCATCCGTGGATAAATATTATGATAACTGTTGGTGTTCCTTATAGCTATGAAGTATGTTTTAATAATAGATTATAGTTGAGTCTGATTTAATAAATTCGCTTTTTTGAACTAACGGCTGACCCTTGCTCCTTTGATGTTACATGTTTCACTCATCATTTTCGCAACCTCGCGTTCAATGCTTTCTGTTGGCCAAATCATTACCCTCGCGTTTTCATTTTTCCTATAGTTTGTGGAGCAAATCGTAAGAAAATGTGATTGTTTTAAAACATATTGATTTCCACAGTGCCATCCGACTAACCTGGCTGTGAAATAACAGGGAGAATATGTTTGTGGGTCGGAACCATGGCCTTTGATCCCTCATTTTCCATACTATTCAGCATGGAATGGTTCTCCGTACGCCGGTTTCATTTGGTCTGCTAAAGGGTGATTTATTGCAAACGTTTCTTTATTTGACATTACCAGATGTCAGACTTCAAAAACCGATATCTGCCACAGCTTAACCAAAGGGATGAGTCTAATATCCATGAAACCACTTCAGTGATTGGAAGAGTTAACATATGTCTGCCGCTGTTTCTTACCGACGAATGGTACGGGGCAGTACAAACAACACACATTGTATATCCGTGTGCTACTTTGGTGCCCTAATATAGGTGCCCTTCTCAACATTACCTGTTGCCTTTAATGTTGTCTTGTTACAATTGTAATAAAGTGAAGGAGCCACTAGGTACATTGGTAAACCAATTGATCGTGGGATTGTAATCATCATCTGGTCCTCATCCTATACCACACTTCAATCTCAGATAAATAGACAATGAATAGTTATTTATATAGCGTCACATCTATAATTTAATAATCGCCATCAATCTGCCAACATTGTCCTTGCTTTAACAGTTGAATGGCAGATATACTGGTCTTAAGTCTAACCTTATGTCAAAACTGCATCCAATTCATCCTGAAGTATCCAATGCATTCATTCTGTTTAGGTTGAACATTAGTTTATTATTGTTGAGTGTACCAAGGTACAGTGGAAAGCTTTGTTCTGCATGCTATATAATCAAATCAGATAAAGCTATCCATAGATACAATCAAGCCAAACTCAAATATAATAGGAGGAACACAGGGAAAGATACATGAGCGCAGAATATAATTTGCAGCATTGCAGAGCAACAGTTCCAGGGGGAATGTCCAATGTCCTAAATATGGTAGAGGTGAATTGGACAGTACCCTGGCTCAGGGAAGGCCATTCAGAGAGATCGATTACATATCTGGTGTACAATATTAACGGGACAATTTTTTGTTCGTTGATGTGAACAATGTTTAAATGACAACTTTGTTACAGAGGTCACAAAGTGCAGGAGTAATTCAGCAGCATCTCTGGAAGAAATGGGTAGATGATATGTTGTGTTACATTACATTTCATCCCAAAATATTACCTATCCATATTCTCAAGAGATGCTGCCTGACCTGCTGAGTTACTCTGGCACTTTTTGTCCTTTAGTGTAAATTAGCATCTGCAGTTACTGTTTCTATATTGTTGGAGAGGTACCTCTTTTGGTCTCCTCAACCTGAAATGGTCTAGCCAGTATTGACCTCCAGTGATTTTCTTCTTCATTTACTTTGCTGTTCAGTGCAGTATAACTAATTAGGCCAATTAAGTTGCTGGAACCACTAGTCCAATAAATATTCCCTATGGATTGGAATGTCACCAACAGATAGACCTAAATAACACATTGCAGAGCTCTACCCTCAAGGCTGATTATTTTGAACATTGTAATAGAGTTGAACAGAATGGACAGACAAGTAGAACATGTATTTCAATACTATCAATATGAAGTGGTAGTTTCTGGAATCAAAGACAGGAATGAGTATACACATTCAATGTTGAAGAATACAAATAATAAAAATAATAAACACCTAAAAACTAAAAAAAAACACTATCCACAATGACAAACATCTAGGAGCAGGTTGATAAACCCAGAATATAATTTTTGCGTGATATATGGAGCATGGGGTAGAAGGGCAGAGCGGAAATGTTAATTTTGTACAGGTATTATCAAGGTTACGGATAAAATCTTGTTTCTTGCTTTGATGGCCTATATAGAAAGGGTATTGTGAAAAATGAATGTGTGCAGTGTAAATTTAACAATTTGTCAAGATAATTGGGAAACTATATTTATAAAGGTGCACCTTAGCCTCTGAAAGTTTTTTCTAATAACGCAGAAAATGCTAATAAAAATGAAATAGTATAAAGTAATTTAAATTTTCCTTACAATCTTATTTTGCCTTTGTTCTCTTAAGCTAATATTTATTTTAATTTTTTTATTTTTGTGCCTGATTCACTGGTGAATTCACACCGGACTGTTTCCCTCTCCGTTCTTCGGTCTCATTAGTCGTGAACCTGGATTCTTGTCCCATTGTTTACCAAGCTCCCAGAAGGTCTATTCCTTCGGTTCACACTTCCAGTAATTTATGGGCAAATTCTCTCAATTGCAGAATGTGTCTATGCATTTGTGAGTATGTTTGAGCAATTGCCCAATTTGCAAAATGATTTTCCCCAGCATATTTCAACCATCATATTCTACAAGACTTACAGTCACTTTGAGCAAAAAATATTTGTTTAACGACATCAGAGATTGTTTTCCCATCAATGAAATACATATTAATAAACAATGAAATATGAGGTATTGAAGGGTATCAAATGAATTGTTAGATTACTTGCTGTTAAATAATTTGTAAATAAATTTAAGGTTGCATGCCTCTGTCCTCTGATGTGGATAACGAGTAAAATTCCATAATAAGGCAAGTTTTGATGTTTTTAAAATTGCTTTGTTTTGGAAAAAATGCATTGATGGACATTAGAAACATTACAGCAATCTTCAATGTAGACTATTCATTGATTCAAGCATTAACCTGAAACTTTGCAGAATATTTGATATTATACAGCAACACTAAACCTAAACCAAATAATGCATATTTAATCCAAAGTTAAAATGTTCAACATGTAATAGAGATCTTCACGTAATTAAACAATGACAACAGGCCACCTGTAGATTTCCTTACAAAACTGAGTTGTTCCACATACCAGGACCTTTAGTTCAACCTGTCTCCTGGTGAAGAAGTACACATTGTTATCCTGTTCATATTTACAGTCTGTGGAACATTTAATGGAATGAATGTGCGGCGTACAGGTGGAAAAACGTTAGCTAACATTTCACAAAGTTGTATCTGGCAAAATTTATTCACACTTCCTGACACATCAAGGCAGAGTTCACTTTCCGTTGTCTTGGAGTCATAAATAAAGGACAGAAAATCTGCAGTGACCAAGGAAATATGCTTTTAGCCGAACTTTTATGGGGGACTTTCCACATTCAACAACAAAATAAATGTCAAGCAACCAACTTCAATAGAAGAAATTTGTGTTTTTTCCTCATATTGTAATTTCTTTTTGAAATTTCTCGGCCTGCTTTATATAAAAGAATAGTTTATTTTCAGTTTCAGCAGAATAGATTCAAACTGTTTAAAATATTTTCCAGACTATTTTCTCCCATTTTGTACTGTAGCCATTGATTAATAACTGATATAATTTCAGTAATGACATTCCTGTGTAACCTATTATCCCTTATTATGAAATATATGTTATGCTGCAGCTTCAGTTCCCCTTTCTTTGTATATCAAAAATATTCTCTCAGACATCTGTTAATTATACGCTGTCACACAATCTGAGCATCATTCATGAATTTCTTGAACATGAACCAACTGAAATGGTATCCTGGGATTTTATCCAGAATCAAACACTCTCTGGAAATAAACCCTGCACTGCCATCCTCAGTAAGAACTAAAATATGACAAGTCTGTTATTGAGAGTACTGAAGTGTTATGGAGTACATCTTTGTGAACATTTTAGTGTCATCATATAGTTTGAAGATAATTTAACTGGTCATCCTGATTTTTGCTTTATACTTTCGACAGTATAGAATAAAATTATTGAGGATGCGGAATGGCCCACAAAGCTGTGCTATATTACTCTGTTGTTTATTAGAAAATATGGCCGCCAAATTTCAAAAAGCAAGATCTCACAAATGAAAGTGTGGCAATAACAGGATAACCAATTATTTATAAAAGTTAATCAAAGGATATATGAGAGGCAGGACACAGAATTGGGGTGGGGATATGAAGGAGCAGAATAAGCCATCTACTCAATAGCACAACATAGCTTGCTTGGGTAGCTTACAGCCCAGAGGTATGAATATTGACTTCTCTAACTTTAAGTAACCCTTGCTTTTCCTCACTCTCCATCCCTCCCCATCCTGGTTCTCTGACTAGTTTGACTGTCCTCCTGATTCTATTAATCTTTGTATGGCTCGTTGTCAGCTTCATCTATTTAACAATGATCCATTCTACATTTTCATCGATCTTCCTCCCCTTTGATCTCTCATTGTCACACCAGAGAAAGGTTGAACAAGTTAGGGCTTTATTCTTTGGAGCGCAGAAGGTTAAGGGGGGACTTGATAGAGGTCTTTAAAATGATGAGAGGGGTAGACAGAGTTGACGTGGATAAGCTTTTCCTGCTGAGAGTAGGGAAGATTCAAACAAGGGGACATGACTTGAGAATGAAGGGACAGAAGTTTAGGGGTAACATGAGGGGGAACTTCTTTACTCAGAGAGTGGTAGCGGTGTGGAATGAGCTT
Source organism: Leucoraja erinaceus (assembly GCF_028641065.1). Taxonomy (NCBI): domain Eukaryota; kingdom Metazoa; phylum Chordata; class Chondrichthyes; order Rajiformes; family Rajidae; genus Leucoraja; species Leucoraja erinaceus. Next base: position 95,497,652 of record NC_073378.1, read on the forward strand.
CCAGTGAAGGTGGTGGAGGCAGGTTCGTTTTTATAATTTAAAAATAAATTGGATAGTTATATGGACGGGAAAGGTATGGAGGGTTATGGCCTGAACGCAGGTGTATGGGACTAGGGGAGAATACGTGTTCGGCACGGACTAGAAGGGTCGAGATGGCCTGTTTCCGTGCTGTAATTGTTATATGGTTATATGGTTATATGGTTATCCTTCCATATCTCCATCTCCCTCTCCCCTGACTCAGTCTGAAGGAAAGTTTCGACCCAAAACGTCACCCATTCCTTTTATCCAGCATTTTGTGTTTTACTCTTTTACAAAATGAATGAATGAATGAATTAATTAATTAATTAATTAATAAGTTTATTGGCCATGTATGTACACATACAAGGAGCTTGCCTTGGAACTCCACTCGCAAGTAACAACACGACATAGTAACAATTAAGAATGACACATAAAACATTAAACATTAATAATAAAACATTACAGTTTAAACATGTGAATGAAATTAAATACCAGAGCAAAATGATGCTACAGACTTTTGGTCATTGAGTAGAGCTACTACTGGAAAAAAGCTGTTTTTATGACTGGATGTGGCAGCTTTAACAGCCCGGAGTCACCTTCCAGAGAGAAGTGATTCAAAGAGTTTGTGGCCCGGGTGAGAGGGGTCAGAGATGATCTTACCCGCTCACTTCCTGGCCCTTGCAATGTACAGTTCGTCAACAGGGGGAAGGTTGCAGCCAAGAACCTTCTCAGCTGATCGGACGATTCGCTGCAGCCTCCGGATGTCGTGTTGGGTGGCTGAGCCAAACCAGACCATGATGGAGAAGGCGAGGACAGACTCTACGATGGTAGTATAGAATTGCTTGTGGCAGATTGTGTTTCCTCAGCTGCTACAGGAAGTACATCCTCTGTTGGGCCTTTTTGACTGTGGAGTCGATGGTGGCCCGCCATTCAGGTCCTTGGAGATGATGGTTCCAAGGAACTTAAAAGGCTCCACAGATGTGACTGTGGTGTGGTTGTTGGTGAGTGGGGGGAGGGGAGGGGGAACTCTCCTAAAGTCTACTATCAATTCCACTGTCTTAAGAGCATTGAGCTCCAGGTTTATACGATTGCACCAGGAGACTGTAGGCAGATTCCTCATCGTCCTGGATCAGTTCAATCAGGGTTGTCTCATCCGCAAACTTGAGATGTTTGACAGAGGACTCTGTGGAGATGCAGTCGTTGGTGTAGAAAGAGTAAAAGAGAGGAGAGAGTACACAGCCTTGCGGTGCTCCAATGCTGAGGGTCTGCGGGTCCCAAATGTGCTTTCCCAGCTTCACATGCTGCTTTCTGTCTTTCAGAAAGTTTGTAATCCAATGACAGAGGGGTTCAGGCACAGTCAGCTTGGAGAGTTTGGAGTGTAGTAGCTCTGGCACAATGGTGTTGAATGCAGAGCGAAAATCAACAACCAAAGGTCTAGGTGCTGGAGGATGAAGTGCAGGCATAGGTTGACTGCATCATCCACCAATCTATTGGCCCAGTATGCAAACTACAGAGGGTCCAGCAGGGGGTTCATGATATTTTTCAGCATGGCCAGCACAAGTCTTTCAAGGGTCTTCATGACTACAGAGGTCAGTGCGAAAGGGCTGTAGTCATTAAGACCAGTAATCCTTGTCTTTTTGGGTACAGGGACAATAGTGGAGACTATTCTGCCATAAAAAGAATAATATCCGTTTGAGGGAATAGATGAGGCCCGATTTCACCCAAAAGCCAACATACGAAATGCATTTGGTATTGACCCTGAGTGTCAGACTAGTTTTTGTACCCAACTTTGGATAGGATGTGGAAACAAAGAAATGCATGTGCTGTTTAATATGCAAAAGTACACAAAGTGCTGAAGTAACTCAACAGGTCAGGCAGCATCTCTGGAGAACATAGATAGGTGATATTTCGGGTCATAATCCCTCTCGACTCGAAACATCGCCTTTCCATGGTCTCCAGAGATGCTGCCTGACCTACTGAGTTACTCCAGCATTTTGTGTCCTCTTTGAATAGAATCTTTTACCTGAATTCTTCTGACTTACACAAAGGGACAATGCTAAATGAGCCAGGAACCATTCTAACATTATAATATAATTGTTACACTGCAGTCGCCCATATAATAAGTGAATATTGCTCTATCAATAGTTCAGAATACAATTGTTTGCAATCATTACTGATTTCACCCCCTTTGTTTCCAAATTCTCTGTGATGCTCCAATGTTAGCATTCATAGCAAACGGATTTGATATTAGCAGTCATAACAAAAGGATTTGAGTATAGGAGCAGGGAGGTTCTACTGTAGTTGTACAGGGTCTTGGTGAGACTACACCTGGAGTATTGCGTACAGTTTTGGTCTAATCTGAGGAAAGACATTCTTGCCATAGAGGGAGTACAGAGAAGGTTCACCAGACTGATTCCTGGGATGTCAGGACTTTCATATGAAGAAAGACTGGATAGACTCGGCATGTACACGCTGGAATTTAGAAGGTTGAGGGGGGATCTTATAGAAACTTACAAAATTCTTAAGGGGTTGGACAGGATAGTTGCAGGAAGATTGTTCCCGATGTTGGGGAAGTCCAGAACAAGGGGTCACAGTTTAAGGATAAGGGGGAAATCTTTTAGGACCGAGATGAGAAAAAACATTTTTCACACAGTGGTGAATCTCTTGAATTCTCTGCCACAGAAGGTAGTTGAGGCCAGTTCATTGGCTATATTTAAGAGGGAGTTAGATGTGACCCTTGTGGCTAAAGGGATCAGGGGGTATGGAGAGAAGGCAGGTACAGGTTAATGAGTTGGATGATCAGCCATGATCATATTGAATGGCGGTGCAGGCTCGAAGACATAGTACACTGTAAATAATATGATGAACGAGAGAGAAAAAAAGTTCAGTGTGTATATATACACATACTCACTTCTATATTACTAAAAGTCTGATCTTGCCCACTTCCTGTTGTTCTGTATATTGATTTTACAAAAAATGCTGCCACTTACAGCTGTGATGTTTGGCCATCTTACTTAGAGTCCCTCTCTGCTGCGCAAGGCAAGGGGATTTTTCCCATCGATGAAAAATAAAAGAGTTATTAGTGTTTAAAAAATGTTGAGATTCTCTCTCCTGAAGGCCACTCCTTCTGGAGGGACTATAAAACCCGAAAGTGTTGTGCCTCAGGCAGTTTCTGCAAGATGGGGGAGCGAGAGGGTCACGTCTCTCTTTCTGAGCTGTGATTAACACTGAACACATGTCTACTAACTGTGAGTGGTTTTACTGACCTGTCAGTCCCCTTGATGTGGTTTGAAAATATAGTTTGGAAATGCTAAAGCTGTGTTGCCTTTGGTTTGGAAATGCTAAAGCTGTGTTGCCTTTGGTTTGGAAATGCTAAAGCTGTGTTGCCTTTGGTTTGGAAATGCTAAAGCTGTGTTGCCTTTGGTTTGGAAATGCTAAAGCTGTGTTGCCTTTGGTTTGGAAATGCTAAAACTGTGTTGCCTTTGGTTTAGAAATGCTAAAGCTGTGTTGCCTTTGGTTTGGAAATGCTAAAGCTGTTGCCTTTGGTTTGGAAATGCTAAAGCTGTGTTGCCTAATTAAAGTGCCTTGCCTAATTAAAGTTGCCGTGCCGAATTAAAGTTGCCGTGCCGAATTAAAGTTGCCGTGCCTAATTAAAGTGGCCTTGCCCAACTCACGCGTGCAAGTGTAAAACTGCGCAAAACAAGCAGCCCCTCCCGAGTCACGTGACCGTGGCTTCCGAACACCGGGTTCGATATCTGCATACGCCAGCAGGCGCCGCTACAATAGTCTATTGTAATTCAGAGCTTATATGAGGTTGTAGCTCTATGATGTTAGGCCGCAGTGCAGACGGAGATAAGACACAGAAAAGGTACATCTCTGTTGAGGAAAGAGATAAGAAGCGTTTTGTCACACCCCACCCCCAACAAATACAAAACTAAATATAAACTAAAACATACATTTTACAACAAACAAAAAACACAAAGGAAGAAGACAAAGAAAGATCGTTGGCGAGGCAGCCATCATGCGGCATCCTCTGCCCTGTGTGCCTGGGTCCTGGACTTTCTTACCGCCAGGCCCCAGGTAGTCAAGATGGGAGGGAATACATCGGACTCCCTCACCCTGAGCACAGGATCGCCCCAGGGTTGTGTCCTCAGCCCCCTATTGTACTCCCTGTACACACATGACTGTGTGGCTAGGTTCAGCTCCAATTCAATAATTAAGTTTGCTGATGACACTGTGGTGGTGGGCTTGATCTCAGACAACGATGAGAGGGCCTACCGGGAGGAGGAGGTGGCTGATCTAGCACTCTGGTGCCAGGATAACAGCCTCCTCTTGAACATCAAAAAAACAAAGGAGCTGATCATGGACTTTAGGAGGGCACATCATCCGAGGACGTACACTCCATTGAGGATAAATGGGGATCCTGTGGATAGGGTGAACTGTTTTAAATATCTGGGAGTCCACATCTCTGAGGATATGACATGGTCATCACACGCCTCAGCACTGGTGAGTAAGGCAAGGCAGCGCCTTTAACACCTCAGGCAATTGAGGAAATTCAGAGTGTCTCCGAGGATCCTCCAGTGCTTCTACGCAGCGGCGGTGGAAAGCATCTTGTCCGGGAACATTACCATCTGGTTTGGGAATTGCTCTGCCAAGGACAAGAAGGCTCTGCAGAGAGTAGTGCGTTCGGGCCGAACGCACTATGGGAACTTTACTCACCCCCCTGCAGGAACTATACAACAGGAGGTGCAACTCCAGAGCAAACAAAATCATGAGAGACCCCTTCCACCCCTGCAACGGACTGTTCCAGCTGCTACGGTCAGGCAAACGCCTCCGTTGCCATGCGGTGAGAACGGAGAGGTTGAGAAGGAGTTTCTTCCCAGAGGCAATTCGGACTGTAAACGCCTATCTCACCAGGGACTAACTCTACAGAACGTTTTTCCTTCCATTATTTATTATGTAAAAGAATATGTGTGTTATGATTGTGTTTATAATTTGTTTGGTTGTTTTGTTGTTTGTCTTTTGCACAAAAGTCCTCGAGCATTGCCACTTTCATTTCACTGCACATCTCGTATGTGCATGTGACAAATAAACTTGACTTGGTAATCTTTCTGCACCCTTTCCAGTTTAATGACATCTTTTCTCTCACTAGTGACTACAATGCATGCACTACCCCGAGTGCGGCTTCATGAACAACCTGTACAGTTGTTGTTCGACCGGGTCTTGATTCTTGATGATTTTAACATTCATGTCTGCTGTCCCACTAAGCCTCTTGTGAGTGAATTTATGCACCTGGTTGAGTCCTTCAATCTGACTACTTACCACTGGACCCACTCACAAGCTTGGCCATACACTTGATCTGGTGCTATCGACCGGTCTCCTAATTTGTAATATAGAAATTATTGATGCTTGTCTGTCAGATCATAGCGCAATCATATTTGATGCATCTCTGCCTTTCTCTCCCTCAAAATCTCATCTCCCTGTTCGTTACTCCCACTACATAAACTCATTGATTGCCAGTAAGTTCTCTGAAGCTCTCATAGCTGCTCCCGACATCTGCACCATCGAGGCTTCTCCCCCCCATCTCAGCACTGACGATCTAATTCGTCTATTCAATACCACTTGCTCTTCCATCCTGGATTCTGCTGCTCCTCTTAAAATAAAAAAGCCTAAGCCAAAAGGTTGGCCTATGCTCAATGACACCGCCTAAGGAGAGAGTGCAGAAAATCAGAACGGAAGTATAAATGTGATAAGCTTCAAATTTCCTTCGAATTTCTGAGAAACAATCTACTCAAATACCAGGAAGCAGTAAAGTCTGCGAGAACACAATACTTTTCCGACCCTATTTCCAAAAACACTCATAATTCCAAGGTCCTATTTAGTACTATTACCTCTGTCATATGTCCCGCCCCCAGTACCAGCTTAGCTGGGTCCCCTGCTAAGAGCAAAGAATTCTCTACTTTTTTCACCAGCAAAGTTGAGAACATTAGAACGAATATTTCCCCTCCCACCCATGACCTAGCTGTCTCATTGGTCTGATTTTCTAAATTAGACTGCTTCCAACCCGTTACTTTACCCTCCCTTGTTAAGCTTGTCTCCACTATGAAACCTGCCACGTGCCACCTTGATGTTGTCCCCACTGCCCTTCTGAAGGATGTCATTGCAATAGCCGGTCCCTGCATCCTCGCCATCATCAACAGTTCTCTTTATTTAACCCTTTATTTAAACCATCTCTTATGGATAAGACATATAACCAATGGGAAAGTCTCGGAATTAGAAGGATTGGGGATATGTACGAAATGGGAAACCTACTATCATTCCACCAATTACAATTAAAATTTAAACTGAAAAACAACCAATATTTTAAATATCTTCAGATTTGCGATTTCATGAAAAAATATATACAAGGATATCAAAAAGTAACTCCTGACTTATTGGAAAAAGCAATGAATATTGAAGCTGACTCACAAAAATTAATATCATATTTATATAATAGTATTCTAAATATAGACCTACCATCGACAGAGGTACTTAGAGAAGAGTAAAAAAATTTGAAAACCATGTATCATTTTCCTTCCACTTCACAATTATGTGCCACTTTGTGTTGGTCTATCATATAAAATCCCAATAAAATACATTTACGTTTGTGGTTGTAACGTGACAAAATGTGGAAAAGTTCAAGGGGTATGAATACTTTTGCAAGCCACTGTATATTAAGCACTTTGGTGCCATATGATTGTACTAATAAAATAAAATATTAAAAAAAAAAAAAAAAAAAAACAGTTCTCTGGCCACTGGCACTGTTCCAACCTGTTTCAAGCATGCGGTGGTCCAGCCCCTCCTGAAACCTAACCTAGACAACCACCTTGCCTAGCAACTACAGACCTATTTCCAAACTACATTTCCTCTCAAAAGTCCTTGAAAAGGTTTCTAAAGTAACTAATGCCTTACCTACACCAAAATGCCATCCTGGAAAGTTTCCAATCAGGTTTCAGGGCCCAACACAGCACAGAGTCTGCCTTGTTGAAGGTACACAACAACCTGCTTCTCACCATTGACTCCGACGACAGTGCAATCCTGCTCCTTCTCGACCTCAGCGCAGCGTTTGATACAGTGGACCATACCACACCATCCTAATTGACCGTCTCCGGTACGGGGTTGATGTTGATGGCATTGCCCTGAGCTGGTTCATTTCCTACCTCAAAAATAGGAGTTTCTCTATCAACATAGGCAATTCTTTCTCTTCCCCAGCTATCCTTTTCTGTGGGGTGCCGCAAGGCTCCATCCTTTGCCCCATTCTCTTCTCCCTGTACATGATCCCCCTCGGCCAAGTCATTCAAAGGTACGGGATTTCTTTCCACCATTATGCAGATGACACACAGCTCTCTCCCCCTGAAACCCAGCAACTGGTCCAATTTAATCAGCCTCATGCATTGCCTCGAGAACATAAAATGTTGGATCACCCAGAATTTCCTCCAACTAAAGGAGAGCAAGTCTGAATTCATCCTACTCGGCCTCTCCGACTATCAAAACGATAACAGGCAGCCTTGGAAGCCTAACCTCCTTAGTCAAACCGCATGTCAAAAACCTTGGTGTGATATTTGACTCCACATTAAAGTTTGACAAGCAAGTCAACTCTGAGGTAAAAGCTAGTTTCTTCCAGCTTCGTACCATAGCTAAAATCAAACCATTCCTCCAATTCGACGACCTTGAAAAAATCATCCACGCATTAATCTACTCCCGCCTTGACTACTGCAACTCCTATACACTGGAAGCAGCGAATCATCCCTGTTCCGCCTGCAATTGGTTCAAAACGCCGCAGCCAGGCTTCGGACGGGTACCCGTAAAAGGGACCACATCACCCCGATTCTGGCCTCTCTCCACTGGCTCCCAGTACAGTACATAATCAACTTCAAGCTCCTCTTATTCATATGCAAAGCCCTTAACGGGCTTGCCCCCACCTACATCAACAATCTTCAAACCCACCATTCTACCTCCAGGTCCATCAGGTCGGCCGACTTGGGGCTACTGACTATCCCACGGTCTAGGTTTAAGCTCAGGGGTGACCACGCTTTTGCGGTTGCAGCACCTAGACTGTGGAACAGCATCCCTCTCCTCATCAGAACTGCCCCCTCCATTGACTCCTTTAAATAGAGGCTCAAAACCTATTTCTACTCCCTAGCATTTTTGAAGCCCTCTGAGGGGGTGCTGTAAACAGTTTATGGATGTATTGTTAGGTCTGTGTACCATTGTATGTAGCACATTAGTATCTGCACTGATGTACAGCACTTTGGTCAACATGAGTTGTTTTTAAATGTGCTACAAATAGAATTGACTGACCGACTGACTGTAACATGGGATCCCAAGTCTTGTTCGTAATGCCTTGACTGATGAAGGCAAGTGTGTCTATGCCTTCTTCACTACCATGTCGGCCTGTCACCACTTTCAGGAACTATGTACTTATACCTCGAGTTAATTCTGTTCTACAACACTCTCCAGGGCCCTGGCATTTACTATGTACTAGACTAAGTGGGACCCGTTGGGTCCCAGTCACACCGGGAGGAGTGTGTGTGTGGGGAGGGGGGGGGTGGGGGAAGGGGGGTGAGGAAGGGGGGTTTGAGGGGGAGGGGGGCTGTAGGAGAGGGGGGGTTGTGGGCGAGGGGGGGGGTGGTGTGGGGGAGGGGGGGGTGGGCGGGGGGGGGGGGTGTTGTGATGGGGGTTATGAGGGGAGGAGAGAGCTCAGAGAAAAGATGGTGGGTGTGGGGGAGAGGGTGGTATCACGGGAGAGGGGGGCAGGAGCCACCAGTGAGTGTGACCAGAGGGGAAGGGGCTGGAGCTGACGTTGCGAGAGGGCGCTGGCATTCACCTCCGCCGGGATCAGAGTCTCAATTTTTTGTTTGGCAACATCGGCGACATCTCCGACTCTGGGCTGGGCTGGGCTAGGTCTCCGACGCTGGTCTAGGTCTCCGACGCTTAGCTGGGTCTCCAACGCTGGGCTGGGTCTCCAACGCTGGGCTGGGTCTCCAACGCTGGGCTGGGTCTCCAACACTGGGCTGGGCTGGGTCTCGAACACTGGGCTGGGTCTCCAACACTGGGCTGGGTCTCCAACACTGGGCTGGGTCTCCAACACTGGGCTGGGTCTCCAACACTGGGCTGGGTCTCCAACACTGGGCTGGGTCTCCAACGCTGGGCTGGGTCTCCAACACTGGGCTGGGTCTCCAACACTGGGCTGGGTCTCCAACACTGGGCTGGGCTGGGTCTCCAACATGGGCTGGGTCTCCAACACTTGGCTGGGTCTCCAACACTGGGCTGGGGGCTGGGTCTCCAACACTGGGCTGGGTCTCCAACACTGGGCTGCTTCGGGTCGGGTCTCCGACCCAATCTCCCTCCGAAAATTGTGTCTGGTTGGAGACGTCCGCCGGCCATCCAGAGCCTTCCTCAGCTCCAGTTAAGACGCGATGGTGCAGGAAGGGGTGACAGGAGAAAAGACCAATCCACATGGCGCTGAACCTCGCTAACTTTTATATTAGACCATCGATTGGAACGACACTTGGTGCAATCGCAGTTCTGGAGAACGGTGAGTAAGCTGGCAAATAGAATGACCGTGCAAACCGGAAGATAATAAAATCAGAGCTTTAGTTATGTATGGATAGATAGATGTTTTGCCCTGGTTTAACTTGCAAAATTCAACTCTTTACAGTTATCTGAGTACAATTACATCCACTGTTCCTTGTTCCATTTTCCTAGTTGATCTAAATCCTGTTTTAATATTGGACAGATATGTTGAGAGAAAAGGTTTTCGAAGGATATGGGTCAAATGTGGGCAAGTAGAACTGGTTTGGATGTGGCATTGTCATCAGCATGGACAAGTTGGACCCATGCCATTTGACTCTGTAACTCTATGAATGTTTAGGCCTGTCTGTATTTTTGTGTTTTGTCCAGAGTTTCCATGACAGCTTTTCCTACACATAGATTTGTTGATGTAAAGTTGGTGAGACCCATCAGCTGTTAGTGTTGAATACCATAAGGTTTGTAGATACATATTCCCCAGACAAAACTGCGATTGATCCTGGATCATGGAGTAACAATCTCTCTGCTTCACTTTTGGTTTATGATCTGTTGAAAAACACTCTTGAAGCTTTATCTGTGGTTCAGGTCTCTACGGAGGAATCTCAGGTTTAACCCTAATGAATACTTCCCATACAGACGTGGCTGTCATTGCCCTGAGAATACACATTTGCTCCATACACACTTGATGGATCACATAACCCACTGCTGAGAAACTTAAATCATACTTTTGTTCTGGTGTGATTACAGCTGCAAGATGCTTTTCATGTGTCTCTTTAATAACTAATAATCACTATTAGTTTTCTAAGGAATGTGTGACAATGAATCTGGTGTTGCATTCAGACATTTGTTCAATATTAAACTTTAGAATGAAAATCTGGAGAGCACAGCTCATCTTTCACCATCAATTACCCACTATAGTTTCTTTTTTTCCCCTATTCATTGCTTCTAACCACAAAGGAATGGCTTTCTGCACCATCTGAAGAATTTATTTTTACAAGATGACACCAGAGAGAAGTGACACTTTGCAGGCAACATGCAGGAAGACATTTGTATGATCACCTTCTGACCTTTTGAAGCTGATATCTGCAGCTAGAACCACAGCAGCAGGAAATGGGCTTAAAATCCATTTAAATGCTTTGGTGATCTTATGACTGCCTAAAGGACCATACGAATTTGGTGAACGTGAACCCCTAACCAATATATAAATGTTAAAGAAAAAGATAAAAGATTGAAGAGGAATGCTGTATCAGAAGGAAATGGCGGGCCGCGGAGAAGCCGAGGATCAACAGAGCTCGCGACAGGGGCCTGGGGCCTGGGACGGTGCCATGGAGGTGTCCGGAGAGCACCCAGCGGCAACAGTGGAAAGGTCAGTGTGGCGGTCGATGATGCCACCGATCGACGGACGAGGATGGACCACGTGAGGGTGAGGACGCTGCTGCCAGGTGACAGATCAAAGGATAGTATTTCCATCCACCGCATGGACCAGATGGCAACATCAGGAAAAGCATGAAGTGGTAGCATGTGGTTCTTCACAATCTCATCAAAGTGCTTGGATGTGGTGGTCGTGTCCCATTCCCACTCCACCATCTGGAAAATCTGGAAGTTAAGCTTCAATCATCTGTGCTGTCATCCTGGCATTTGTCAAGCCAGCACTTGAGGCACTGAGTGCCTTGATTAATAAGCATGAAACCTTTGGAGGTTACAGGGAGACTTGATAGAAATGAATAATTTATGAGAGGCATAAATAGGGTAGACAGTCAGAACCTTTTTCCCAGGGTGGAACATGTATAGGCAGATAAAATCAGTTCAAAGTTGCATCATGTTTGGCACAATCATTTCACATTATTCCCTTTTTTTAATTATCTGTACATTGTGGATGGCTCGTTTGTAATAATGTACTGTCTTTCGACTGACTGCTTAGCATGCAACAAAAGCTTTTCACTGTACTTTGGTACGAGTGACAATGAACTAACCTCTAACTCTAAGCAATGTGGGCTGACGGGCTCGTGTTCTATGTTATATGAAACAGTGTATCCCAATGCCTTCCTCGTCATTGCTTAGGACTTTATCCGGGCTGGCTTGCAGGTGTATCTCCCTACGTATCATCAGCATGTCACCTTCAACACCGGAGGACCCAACTCAATGCCACTATCAGGAACACCTACTACTCCATCCCTCGTCAGCACAAATTCTGACCATCTGCCCTGTGCATGTTCTTGCCGACAGGCAGACGCTGAAGAACCGGCACTGGCCAAGAGGACCCGTAGGCAAAGGAATGGTTATTGGACAGTTTCAAATTGGTGGACTGGGCATGTTCAAGGATGCATTAGCGGATCTGAATAAGCATGCTACAATTGTCATGGACTTCATGAATAAATGCATGGGTGGATGTGCACCTACAAAAATACATTCGGAGTCATCTGCAACCAGAAGCCTTGAACCAGGAGATCTGTAAGCTACTGAAGGCTAGATCTCTGGAAGCCCCTGTGAGTGAAAAGAGACAATTCTGGACTAAACACGAGTCACAGATGGGTGCACAACAGCTGTGACAAGACTTGCACACTATCATTTGCTACAAGACAAAACTGGGTACCATAGGTGGCGGTGGGGTGGGAGATTGCAACGTTCATGTAGTCCACTCTGTTTCAACTAATGCAATCAACCCGACGTGCACAAATAATAGATCAAATAGAACAAGTTGACTTACAACTTTAGGGTGTGCACGCCATACGCAAAAAGAAGTAGAGGCGATGACCTATTACTTTCAGATGAGTTCAATGCCTTTATGCTCGCTTTGACAGGGAGAACATCTACACAACCCCCAACAGCCCCTGACAACACTGTGAGCACAGCCGCTGAGGAAGATATCAGAGCATCCTTCAGGAGGGTGATTCCACGCAGTGTCCAGCACAGTCGCGTGCTAAAGACCTGTGCAGACCAACTGGCTGGAGTATTCAAGGACACCTGCGTCAGAAATGACATAGGCCTGATTCAATTTCACTATGGCCACAATAAGTTAGAGCAGATGTTATCTCACTGGTCTGGATCATCTGGAAAGGAGCAAGACTTGTGGCAGACTGCCGTTCATCAACACAATCGAGTTCTATGCGATCATCCCCTACAAACTCATCAACAAACTCCAAGGCTGGATCTCTGTTTCTGCCTTTGCAGCTGGATGCTGATCTTCCCCGTTGGCAGACCTCACTCTGTGTGGATTGGTAACAACATCTCCTCCTCAATGACCATCAACACAGTTGCACTTGCACAAATAATAGTAAATTCAACTTGAAAATATTTCCATTGCCCATAACAACTTACGGTCACTATATTGGAAACCTTTGGACCTGACATGGGCATTGACTGAATATATGAACAATGACTTTTAAATCAGTCATATCATTTTAATTTAAAGACAAATTTTTATAGCGAGTTTCCACTTTACTGTATTTCCCACCTGCAGTCTGATTTGACGTTTCCTGTTTTTTTCATGTAATTTGCTGGGTTATTCTGCATTATTTGACTACTGAATTTGCATGCTATTCCTTGTGCTTTCACTCCATGCTCAGGAAGGCACCCTGCCCAGTAAACCAGCCACTGAGAAGCTCATTTATTGAGAACCAATGATTAGTACATCCACTGATTTTCATTTCTTTTTTGTGGATAACTAGATTGCCTCCATTTGTGTTGTCATGATGGAATGACTGAAATCAAATGCTATGCTGTATGAAAATACTTTGCCTTGAAATGTTACACCACTCTGAATGCTGAATGCTTCTTTATGTTTTCAGTGATTGTAATATTCCCATTCATTTCCTGCCTATATGCTAACATTTGGAACTTTTGGGTTTTGTAATCATTTTGGGACTAAGATTTTCATTGTGTTCTAATTTAAAACAGGACGAGGGAACACAAATACGTGCTTCTTAGAAATTTTAGGCTGTGTACGTTCCTTACACAAGAATGGTAATGTTCAGGGTATTCGAACTATGCATTTTACTCTAATCCATAATATCCGTGATTAAAACGTTCTGCTTAAGGGCCTGTCCCACAGGCGACTTTTTAGGCGAGTGCAGGAGACTCTGCGCTCGCCTCATGATCACCACATGGTCACCACATGTTCGCTGGTGGTCTCTGGTGAGTCTCCTTCATGGTCGAGAGGAGTTCCCGCATTCTGGGAACTAGTCACGGCCTCAGTATGGTCACAACAAATTCTTCAACGTTTAAAAATTTTCTGCGACCAATAACTGGTCACCATGGAGAAAATCAATACTTTTTAGTCGTAGGTGCAGTGGTAGTGGGGTCGCCATGTAGTTGTAGATGGTCGAGGCATCCATGGGTAGTTTTAGTTAATCTCCTTTGCTGACCGGGCATTTTCATTGGCTCATTGGAGAAAAAAAGAACGTAAGCACGAGTTTTCAGAACCAAGGAAAACCGACCGGTAATGTAAAATACCCACTGAACTTCACAGCCGTGTATCTCTGGCTTATTAAAAGTTGTCTGGCCCCTTCTCCCCTCCCCCCTTCTCCTCCCCCTTCTCCCCCCCTTCTCTTCTCTCCCCCCCTTCTCTCCCCCCTTCTCTCCCCCCCCCTTCCCCCCCCCCTTCTCCCCCCTCCCTCTCCCCACTCTCACTCTCCCCTTCTCCCCCCATTCTCTTCCCCCCTTCTCCCCCCAAGCTTCTCCCCCCCCCCCCCCCCCCCCCTTCTACCCCCCCTTTCTACCCCCCTTCTCCGCTCCCCACTGTTTTAAAGGACTTACTGTACACTGTGCTGGATGTCTTTAACCTTCCTGTTCATCGCTGTGTGTCTGTATCACCTTGCTTTGCACCATGTGAATTTCAGACAGCCCTCCCTCGCTTTCCCTAGCCCCGCCTTTGCAATGTGTGTGTGTGTGTGTGTGTGTGTGTGTGTGTGTGTGTGTGTGTGTGTGCGTGCGTGTGTGTGCGTGTGTGTGTGTGTGTGTGTGTGTGTGTGTGTGTGTGTGTGTGTGTGTGTGTGTGCGTGTGCGTGTGTGTGTCTGACGATCGCCGTTCCAGTTCGCGGTTTTTCAGGCGAGTGCCTCGAGCTTGATGGTCGCTGAAAAGTTGCCTAAGTGGGCCAGGCCCTTTAGGAGCTTCATCTTTTATTCCACTTAAAAATAAACTATTATGGAATTTATGCATCAAGCATAAGTAAAAGACATTTCATCAGAAATAACATAAAGTGGAAGGTAGAAAACTCTATTTCCCTATAAACCACGTGCCTCTCTACTCTGTATACGATTATAGGTTGAAATGTATCATTTTTATGCATTCTGTTGTTTTCTGATTTAATTTGAATGTAAAAGGAGATAATCATAATTTTCCCCATTTCAAGATAAGGAAAAAAAATTGTTGACATTCGTAGATGAATCTTTCTATATTGTTACATGGAACAATGTAATGAAGTTTAAATAGGAAAAATACGGATCTGTACTGCTCCATGATTCTTTAACAAGTAAACCAACAGTCTCTTGTCTATACATATGATATGAAAAAAAGCATTGCAGCATAAATTAATTGCTAATTGTGAAAGGAAACTTCCTGCATGCATTGTGCACAACGCATCTTTCATTTGTGTGATTCCATAAGAACATGCTGAATTGAAATCAACTCTATAGCAATACATAGAAGGTAGACACAAAAAGCTGGAGTAACTCAGTGGGACAGGCAGTATCTCTGGAGAGAAGGAATGGGTAATGTTTCGAGTCAAGACCATTCTTCTTCAGGTCTACCTTCTGTTTAAACCAGCATCTGCAGTTCCTTCCTACACACTATAGCAGTACACCATTGTTGCCAATTAAGAGAAATTGATATGCTTCCGTGCAATTAACAAATATAGTGGGCTGTATGTAGGAAATCAGGTCTGAGCTGCAGGGATAAATCTCAGATCTATTTAAAGGGATTATTAATTGCTGGGTTTAATTTCTAAGAACCAGTGGCAACTGTGTTCAACGTGTTCAACTGAAGACTCAGTGGAAGTGTTGTCGCTGGTCTGGTGAGTGGAAAAATAAATCCATCACCTTCCACAGGGAGAGCACCAGCCACACACCTGTGGCTGGACTACTTTGCCCTTGAGGGTGAAGATGAGTATTAGCCTCAACTTCTTAGCTGTTGGATCATTACAGCTGGTGATGGCTGATGAAAGCCATGTCTTTTAATTTCCAGGAAACTACCACACGTGGAATGTCATGGAAGGTTGCTCCTCAAGGGGAATTCAATTGAATTCTTACCTTCTTCTTGAATAAAACCCACAAGGATTTGCTCAGATTACAGGCTTCTCCAACATTCAGAGGGTGCAAAATGATGTCAACATTGCTCCAAATGGCAGCTGAGAGCTCTTCATCAATTATAAAGTTCTGTCACTTCCTGAAGGTCCAGATTACATAAAATAATCTTGAAAAGATATTTCTAGTCAATGTCACTCTGGAGGGGTTGAAGGTCATGTTCATTTTGGTAGAGTTTTGATTGAATTGATTGAATGACACAGCATGGCATCAGTTTCTTCATCCACCGAGTCCAAGCTGGCCATCGATCACTTGTTCACACTAGTTCTAATGTTATCCCACTTTCTTATCTATTACAGGCAATTTACAGAGGCTGACTAACTGACAAATCCTCATGGAGCACCCGGAGAAAGTCCACATGGTCACAAGGAGAACATGCACCCAAGGTCAGGATTGAACACAGGTCTCTGGCACTATGAGGCAGCTGCTCTACCAGTGTGCTGCCCAATAGAATTCACTGTAGACTTCATATACTTAATTGAAGAACCAGGAGGATAGAGGCCTCTTGAAGCATAGGAACTGTTCTCTTGACCCTCCAGGCTGCCCCCCTCGATTGTCCCTGAGAATGCACTCGTAATTCAATTATGGTGTCGGGGGGAGGGGGTGGGGGGGGGGGGGGGGGGGGGGGGGGTAGAGTGCAATTGTGTTTCCTAGACTGCTCGTGATGCCCTGCAGGTGTCTACAGGGAAGGTCACTACTGATCAGAAGTGACCTGGGGCAGGGAATATTGTTGCTGTAAGAGTATATCACAGGCTAAATACTCTGCAGTGAGGAACTGATTTTCTTTCTTTGAAAAGTCAGCACCGCATCTAAAATGCACATGTCCTTATTATAAGGGAATTTCTCAACAGCTCTTAAGAATGCTCTCCAGTTGCATCCGTGAGCAGAGCTCCAAAAAAAATACTGAAATATAAGAGTAGTCCACTTCTTTCAGTGAAACAACCCATTGGATAATCACTGTAATGAACCAACTTGAATATTCTCTGCTGTCCCACATCAAAGCAACGACAGCAGTGTCGGCCATTTTCTAACCCTAATATTCCAACGACACTAACTGTTCTCGGTTCACTGCATAGTTGTACCTTCACCGGCATTTTCAAGTGAAAAATTGATTAATGAATTGAATGCTTTTTGATCCCCAATGCACTTTTCTAATTTTACTTTATGTGGATGTTCTAAGAACACAGGAAAGGTTGTTGATTTATTGCATGTGTCTCTCCTACTGTGACATTTCCTATTTTACCATAATAATTGCAGAAGCAATTATTAAAAGTAAATCATTGCCTTAAGAAACCCTATTTATGGAGCTCAGAACCCAATTTGCTTTGTCATATTGTGGAAGGATTATAGGGAGGAACCATCAAGCAACATCCAGCTCGCATCCCAACTCACAATCATCAACACGAACCATTTTGGCAACAGCTTGTTTTACTCTCATTGTCTATCCTTTCTTCATGAAGCAAAACATTCTCTTTTCAATGCAGAATTGTTGCTGATTGGGCAGGCAAGCAGTCTTTTGGCCTTTTGAATTAATTTACAGTATAGGAGGACATACATCTTCAAAAACGATAATCTGTCTTGTCCGTAGGATTATTAGACAATAAATACTGACCTTGCAGTGAAAGTTGTTCTTACAGTTATTGAAATCTTCCCTAATGGTTTTTAGAAGTCTTTGCAATGGACAGGCTTCAATTTCTGTCTAGATTACAAGAAAAGCCTGAAATAAGTAGAACAGCTCATCATAATTCATTCTTCACAAGCCTCTGCACATGTGTTCATGTAGCAGACGCTCTGTATGAGCAAAAATGCACCATTCATAAAGTCAACAGGAGAGGAAGTTTGCTTCCAAATGGGATTAAGGAAGTTACTAAAGCTTGTTGCACTTAAATGAATGTTTTTTTGGCATGGACTGCCCATTACCACTAGTATATACTGCCTGAAAATCACAATTAGATCCTTTGATTTTGATGAGCCTCATTTCATAGCCGAAATGGAACAATCTCAAGGTTCTAATAACATGGGGGCAACTGGAGCAGTTTTCAGGAATGAATGGTAAAAAGTGCACCAAAGATTTTTGGGGCCTCCCAGGATTATTCCTTCCAGGTGGACTCTACAAACAAAGGCCCGAGTGTGTCTAAGCATCATTTTATATCTGATGCTTATGCACATCAGTAGTTTGATTATCCTAACATGAATACACAAAATTCTTCTGTTCTGCACTGATAAGTTGTTTTCATATTTTCTGTCATTTGCAAAAAGGAATCCTTTGAAGAACATGATTGCTTAGTTCTGTCAAGATGTTACTCATGTGCGCTGCCAAAAGGAAAATAAAAAAAGAGGAATATCTGCTACACATGTGTCTAACCTGCTGCTTGAGACTGGAGAGCAGATTGCAACATGTATTATTGTGCAGACCCCTGTTAGATTTCTGTGTGCGTTGCTACATCTTGGCCAACAGAAACATCAGGAGAAGGCTCATTCATCCATGATAGCAAATACTTTCAAGATTACAAGAATGTTCTATAAACAATGAAATTCCACTGTCCATCCAGTGCACTGTCCATCCAGTGCACTGGACCAGACTTGCAGAAACACCCAAAATCAGGCCAAACAGGATTCCGAATTGTTTTGGTGTTTTCGGAGAACCTTCAGGAAAGAACTTCCATATTTCTAATAAATGAGCAGCTTATTCAATGAGAAGCTGATCCATGTAACTTGGATGACCACAGGCATAAAACTGCTGGATTGTGCCTGGTTCTCAAGAGCTCTGATCTAGTATGTCAGGCCATCAGTAGAAAGTCTACTATTTGGATTAGTCATACAGCATGGAAACAGGCACTTCATCCCAACTTGCCCACTCCAACCAACATGCCCCATCTCCACTAATCCCACCTGCCTGCATTTGGCCTTAAACTTATCCGATCCATGTATTTGTCCAAATTGTGATAGTACCTACCTTAACTACAATGACTGGCAGCTCATTTCATATAACCATTACCCTTTGTGTAAAAAGGTTTCCCCTCGCGTTCCTATTAAATCCTTACCAACTTCTACTAAACCTATGTCCTCTGTTTTTTGATTAGTATAACAGTACTGGAATTAAAAATGAAGCAGAATGAATTTCTATCGCCGATCAATATTTCAACCAGAGATGTATAAGGGTAATTTCATCGAGACAAATTATTTCCTGTAAATTATTTTTTATATCGATAGCCTGGTAAATCCCCTATTATCTATGGGATTACTGGGGCGCAGTGCCTGATGACTATTGCCTGACCGCGTCCATCAGTGATCTGTCCTGGTACAATCGTAAGCCCATCAAGCCATGTTGTCTCTCCACGTCTTGCTCTGATTTCAATATTTATCTTTTTCATTTAAAAGATGAAGTAGAATTTAGGCTTTAATGCAAAACCTTTAATGCTCCAAATCTAGTTGGAATGTGTTTCCCATAACTTTCTTCTAATTCTCATGTAACGACTGGAAATCGCCACCTCCTATCACTGCTGGGAAGAAATAATTTTCCCCTATTCACCCCATTAAAACATCGGGAAATTTTACAATGCCAACTTCCTCATAATCCATGTTGCAAGGAAACTATACCCAGTTTTTTTCGCAGCTGCTGTTTCTCATCCAGTCATCCTACATGGTATTTTTTCCCACCGTGAGGCTCATACATAAATGTACATTAAACTAAAGTTGCTGATTGGAAGCTGTCACTTGAGCTCAGTGCTTGGATATCCCATTGATCTACACTTAACTGATTTAGATTTGTATAGAGGCAGGACTTGTTCAATGTACTCATGCATGCCAGCAAGAATAAGCCATGAAAGGGTGTGTAAATCTCTGTCAAACGTTAAAGAGCTATTAAAACTCAAATAGACAATAAAAGATGTTAAAATAAAATCTAATCACTCAAAAATTACCTTAAAAAATGAAAGCATTATTACAAAGTGGCAATAAAATATATTAAAACAAAATCTAATCTCTAAAATTTCCTCTAAAAATAAAAGTTTTACTGCAAAATATAATAAAATAGCTGAAATAAGATTATTTCCTTTATCCTTGCCACTCTCACAATGTAAAGCCTCCGTTATACAGCACAGAAACTGGCCCTTCGACCCAATCTATCATTGCTGAACAAAGTGCTATCCTGAAAGCCTCATTTGCCTGCATTGGGTCCATATCTCTCTAAACCATTTTTTAAAATCCATGTACCTATCCAAATATCCTTTAAATGTTGTAATTGTGCTCACCTCGACCACTTCCCTGGCACAAGGTACAACTTGGTGAATGAATCATTCGTCGGTGTAAGCATAGAGGTGAGGCATACAGAGAGTTTACCAGAGGCAGTCCGAAGCAAGACTAACGTATATGTGCCAATGCTCTCAATTTGCTTGCATTTATAAAGTAATTATCCGCACCCTACGCTGAAACAGCCAGCATTTACGAGTACAATCTTGCCAATTATCATTATTTTTTTAAACTTTATCTATGCCCCCAAATTCCAATGTCCTATCTTCGTAACTGTACTCATTATTATGTTGTGGAATCTTGAGGGCCCTCTGTTTATTTCCACCCTTCACCTTCTTTCCTTTGAAAACATTTTAGGGGAGTTTCGGGATTTAAAAAAAAATGAAATAAAATTACATCTCAAAACATAGTTTCTTCAAGTTCCTTACATTAATTACATCTTTCAGTTGTCTGCCAGGTCCTCAACAGAGAAAAAAAACTGAAATAACATCACACAATGCCCGCAGTACTCAATACATCAGGCTGCATTTCTGGAGGGAGGAGCAGAATTAGTGTTTTGATTATTACCCACCTTGCCCTCTATCAACTGCTTGATTTGCTGAGTTTTTTCAGAGATCTTTGTTTTATATATACAATTCATGAAGCCTTTTTAAAAAAAAGTTATTTTACTATTCACTTATTCTCTTGGAAGATACATATGCCTTAAAAAAGTAAATACATGCAAACTGTTGTAGTTAAGTTCATTTAAGGAGATCTATGGGTGACTAAACATAGCTTGACTCGTTTGATAAATCCAAAAGAAATTTATTTGCATTATTTTCCTGAATTGAGCACAAATTTGGTTCCTCCATATTTTTTGGTTTCATCCAGAAGTTTGCATTTTTAAGAATGAGCCTAGGATTGTAGTGATTATCAGAATGTGCTGGGCATGAACAGCTTGGTGGTCCTGTCTATGTGTCTTCATGTGTTTACAATTAGTGATAACCAGTTCATCACCAGCAGTCTCTACAAGCTCACTTTTTTTACAATGCACTCTTAAGATGTTTATCAGTTCTCATATATTGTTACAGTAATTCTCATGCCTGTTCTAATTCAACAAAAATGTAATGAATTTGGATTTTGTTTTAAAGCTTCTAAAAATCTACCATTTGGGAAATAGTTGTCCCTTAATTCTGTCATTGCGACAGGGTGGAACACCATCGACAGAGATATACAAAATACTTTCCTCGAGAATTATTTCCCTTCCTTTGAAATTGCACTTTAATGAGCAGCCGTGGCTTATGAGGTTTAGTTTAGTTTATATTACAAGACAATATCAATTGTCAATACATGGTAAAAATACTAGTCCAGTGTAATTTAAGCAACAATTTATGGATTATCAGCTGAAGATATAACATCCCCTACAACATTGCACTTAGTTTAGATTAAGTTTTGACAGTTACATGTTACCTATGGTAACATGCCCTACTCAAGATCTGGGAAAAAGAAGAACTTCCCTCAGAACTCAGGGATGCTCTAATAGTGACCATTTTCAAGAAGGGGGACAAGGTTAAATGTGTAAACTACAGGGATATCTCGCTCCTGTCAACAACAGGCAAAGTTCTAGCTCGTGTCCTCACAAACCGACTTCTACCACTGTCTGGGGAGCTACTCCCAGAATCACAGTGTGGCTTTCGCCCATCCAGAGGTACATGGCCTTCATGGACCTGACAAAGGTTTTTGACTCAGTAGACCGGCAGGCTCTTTGGAGGCTCTTTGTCAGGGCAAGCACATCAGAATATTGAGGCTTCTGCACTATGGCATGTCGGTCACAGTGCTCAGCAACTGTGGCTCTGAGTCTGAGCCCTTCATTATGGAAACGGGGGTCAAACAGGGATGCATCATCGCACTCACCCTGTTTGTCGTCTTCATTGATGCCATACTTCACCTCATTGGTGAAGAGTTGCTACAGGGGATCCCAATCCTCAACAGAACTGACGGTGGGCTCTTCAACCTTAGTAGGTTGAATGCCAAGAGCAAAGTCAGTAACACCGCCATCATAGAGCTTCAGTGGGCGGACGACTGTGCCATTGCAGCACACTCTGCAGAAGACCTCCAGGTCACACATCCTGAATGCCTTTGCCAAGGCATACAGAGCCATGGGTCTAGCCTTAAATATCAAGAAGACCCAGGTCCTACATCAACCTCCACCCAACCAACCGTCTACCCAGCCCACTATAAAAGTGGACGACACCACACTTGAAAACGTTGACCACTTCCCCTACAGACACGTGCTGTCAGGGTAGGCACTGCCTACCCTGACTAAAATTATGAAATCGTAATTATTAAATATAAATAGTAAAAGCATGGGAGAATGATGCCCATCTAAGAGATCGATCTCTTAGGTAGGCATAATTCTCCGTGCCTTTCAACCGCAGCACATGCAACACGCGAAGGTCTGTGGAGCCCACGTGCCGTCAGCGCTGCAGTAATGCAGCACCAACTTCGATGGACTGGCCATGTCATCCGCATGTCCAACACACGTTTCCTTAAACAAATCCTGTACTCTCAATTGAAGGAAGGTCGGCGAGCCCCTGACGGGCCAAAGAAACACTTCAAGAACACATCAAGAACAGTCTGAAGAAATTCCACATCACATCAAGCAACTGGGAGCACATTGCACTGGACAGGTGCTCCTGAAGGAAATCCGTGCAGGAAGTAACTGCACTTGACAAATGGAACTACGCCATGTCACAGGGACAAAGCGACAGCACCGTAAGGAGAGGGAGAAGGGGGCTCGACGACTACCAACCACCTCCAGTCTCCACTGCCTACATTGCACCAATGTGTGGGTATCGCAGATCAGCCTCTACAGACATCTGTAGACCCACAAGTAGACGACCCTATGGAGAGGACAGTCATACTCGTTTCGAGTGACCACCACTGATGACCTATGGTATTTATCCTTCAAGAAATAATTATTTGATAATAAATGTTTGGCATGAATTTAATAAATGTAACAATTTCACTTCAATGTATTTTAAATATAATTTTGATATCGATAAGTCAAATAATAGAGATGACAATTGAATGGTATGAGCTTGATTAGCATGGGTGTCAGGTGTTATGGAGAATAGGCAGGAGAATGAGATTAGGAGGGAGAGATAGATCAGCCCTGATTGGCGGAGTAGACTTGATGGGCCAAATGGTCCAATTCTGCTTCCATCACTTATTACCTTATGAATGGTGTGTAGATATCAAACTGGTGTAGCTCTATACAGTTCAGTAACAGGAATTAGTCAATTAGTGACCCAATGAGACTCAGGCGCAACATTTGTCCAAACCTATCAAATGTCATAAATTCAATAATGAAGCCCAACAGATTTACTTGAGTTCAGCATCTGAAGGCCATGACTTCAACTATGTCATTAGTAGGCTGTTAAAATTGCAATAGCAAACCAACTTAAATGGAAAAGTAACAACACATGTTGTATTATGAATGACATTCTTTCAAATTTATAAGTATCTCACTATCACAAAATTCAGGATGGATTTTAATTGTGATGCCCTCTGTTATCAAATAGCCAGCCTGTAATCATTACATATTTCACCTGTCATGGATATTTCTCATGTCATTACATTCAAGATAGGGATAGAAAATTAAAAAAGCTGCAGGGATTGTTCATTAGATAGTGGTGGTGCATAAGAAATGGAAACAGTAATAGATCATCTGGCTCTTTGAGCCAGCCCCGCCATTCATCAAGATCATTGGCCAATCTTCTCTGCAACACCATTTCCAGCAATATCCTCACGTCCTTGATTCTCCTGCAGTAATATGTTTTGAATAAATTATATTCTGTGATATCCTTTGCCAAAATCTGTTCCCTCAATTAATGTGGGATTTTTTTATTTTCTGAAAGAACTGAGCATTTTAGCAAATTCTCACAATAAGTATGAAGCATGACACAAAAGTTAACATTACATTCAAACAGAATCGCCTGGAGCACAAGTCTCATGGCCATTCTTCTGGACTCCTAATGCAGTCTAACTTTCTTCTCAAACTGCTGTCGTGGGAATTGGAAATTCATCTTTGTTTTTGCTATGAAGAGAATGATATCTATTTAATCAGTTCAGTTAATGTCTATCCTATGAGGTTGTAATCTAATTTTTCACCAGATATTTATCCAGTTCTTGTTTGGAAAGATCTAAGTGATACAGTCTTAATTGTTTTTACTTGACTGTTTTGGACATGCAAAAGTTGATAAATGCAACATATTAAATTATATTTTTAAATTAAAAAATATATAAACTGGTTAGATAAACTAACTGAAATGCTAACGTTTAAGCTATTGTACAAACTATTAAGCAGTCTTCAAAGGCTCCACTTAATCAGACCATAAACTCTTTTTTAAATTTTGTTGTTGTTGGAGACTTCAACTCTGTCTGAACTCACCCACTACAATCTTGGGAAACATTTGGCCTCTATATCTACTGTGACCTGGTGAGAACTAACAATAACAGAACCTGCACCAATTGCAGGTAACTGACCACACCATTTTTAAACTCATTCTCAATTATTTCAGAAAGTAGCTGGATGATTAAATGAACTAAATGAAAAGAAAATGGACTGAATTTATTTTCAGTTTGCATGTAACAGCTACACCAGTAAGTAACTAAAATCAACAAGTATTGAATGCTAGATTATCGCAGTTAACTGTATTGATTAGACTGTGGTGTGGATTAGACTAAGTGTGGAATTCTCTGCCTCAGAGGGCGGTGGAGGCAGGTTCTCTGGATGCTTTCAAGAGAGAGCTAGATAGGGCTCTTGAATATAGCGGAATCAGGGGATATGGTGAAAAGGCAACAATGGGGTACTGATTGGGGATGATCAGCCATGATCACATTGATTGGTGGTGCTGGCTCGAAGGGCCGAATGGCCTACTCCTGCACCTATTGTCTATAGTCTATTGTCTATTGATCTTGTGTAACGGTCATATTACATCCAGGATAGACACTGTATGTGAAATTGGCTAACAACTTGCCCAAAGAATAAAAGTGCTTTGAATCTGAATAATATTTCAACAACCAAATCAGACGGTGGCTATGACAATAAAAGAATAAACCAATATTTTGATAACTGCAATAGATAGATGTTGCAGAATGCAATGCATCAAATGAATAATGGCCACAGTAATGGAAAGAACAGTAAGGCAGCAATTGATCTAAAAGTGTATTATTCTTGGACGAGAGAGTGCCGAATCACAGAATTCAATAGGTACGAAATGAAAACGACTTGACATAAACATGAATGCCAGGCCATGGATTAG
Source organism: Leucoraja erinaceus (assembly GCF_028641065.1). NCBI lineage: Eukaryota > Metazoa > Chordata > Chondrichthyes > Rajiformes > Rajidae > Leucoraja > Leucoraja erinaceus. The sequence continues at coordinate 95,523,097 of NC_073378.1, forward strand.
AAACAACAATTGCACTTTAAAGAAACTCATAATTAAGCAATGAATATGTAAAGATAAACACTGTAAACATTAATGAGAATACCACTAAAGTATTTTACCTTGAATATGGAGGTTGTCTGAAACATTTTAAAGAATTGTTTCGAATTGGCTAGATGGCAAAAAGAGATTTCCAAGTTAGAGGCATTCATTTTGCATTTAAGGTTGGGCCAAGATATTTCCTCAATGAACTGAAAAAAGAAATGCATAAAAGGTTCCTCCTGCTTCTTTCAGATGCATATCCACAAATGGAATTGTGGTTAACATTATTTTGTTATAAACTACAGGAAAACAAATGTGATAGGGTGTGAAACTTGACAATAGTGTCAACACCCACAACGATCGAGCATGCTTTATGGTCATGTCATTGGATGACAATGCAACTGAATCATATTAAAAGACAGCACCCCACCTCCATTATGATAATAATATGTTGTTTAAAAGTAAAAGTGAATTTAAAATGTCCTAAATAGGATTGGATCACCATTTGATTAAAAATTGCTGTAAATTATATATCTTTCTGTATTGTATTATTTGCTGTATGATTATGAGGGGAATTTTCATCAATATCACCTACTTTTTAATTGGCTTCATTTTTATCTAAACACAGGAGAATCACGCGTTATTAAATGACAGGGCTTGTTCTTAAGTCAATATAAAATAGGTAGTGCATACTACCCTGGTCTCACCTTCTTCTTTTGGCTCCATCTTCCATCTTTCAAATGTTGACACCGCTGTCATCATCTGTCCTGAAAAGGACGCAAGCTTCCGGCAACAATCAATGGAAGCCATCACTTTGCAATAGATGACGGTGGTAGCAGAATTAGCTCAGGATACTTCCAGTTTCCAGCCCTGCGACATGGACGCTTCTGCTATGGAGCCTGGTCTCACTGGCTGAGAGTTATTCCCTTTGTCCTATCAATTCATACTCTCCATCTTCTCTATAACTTGAAACAAACTTGATTTCTTACTTTTCACATTCTGATAAAATATCTTGATCCTACAATGTTAACTGTTTCTCTTTTATCATACAGTATATAATCTAATCTATTGATGATTTCCAACACATTCTATTTTTATTTCAGATAGCACATGCAAACTTTCAATATTTCTTCAGTTTCCAAATCAAAGATAGCATTGGCATACAGAAACAATTGCCTTAATCATCATACAATGTAATTACTTATTGCTTTTCTCTTTGGCATGTTCCCTGTGAAGTGAATCACAAGTTTTAAGAATTCTCAGCATTTACAGACAACTTAGCACATCATAACGTTTTTCCAGTTATTTTTTGTGCTGAAACTTTCCTTTCACTCGTCAAGAATATTCAAGGGGGAATAGAATATGTTCCACATTTAATATTTAGTTTTTATAGCTAGCAATCTCTGGACCAAAACCAAATAAATCTCCCTCAATTCTCCAGCGTCACCTTAACCTGTCTATAGTCTCGTATTCCTGTGTGTATTAATATGAAATTAGCCTGTGGCACCTGAGTAAAGTTGCCTGTGAACTACCATTTGACTTTGGCTGGTTTTGCAGTGTGGGGCCAGGCAAGGAGCAATTTTGAGCCTGCCAAACATGCATGAACCACCAAATACTGTTCACAAAATGTTTGTGGATAATTGCTTCATCTCATCTCAGTTTTAATTTATGATTGCTCATCCATGTGTACTTACTTGCTAGGCTATGAGGCTCTGTCTTTGATGCACTAGATGTATTCCTTATTTCTTTAATCGTGGCAAAAAATTGCCCAATATGAAAACAAAATATTCAATGGTAAAAATCAAAGGGAAATGGAGAGCAAA
>NC_073378.1:97077437-97107437 GCF_028641065.1 Leucoraja erinaceus
ATGAAGGCGATTGAGATAAGTCCTGTATGCCAACTTGGTCAACGTGGACAAGGTGGGCTGAAGGGCTTGTTGCCATGCTGTATAGCTGTATAGTTCTACAACTCTTTAACATGTTGGAGGAATCATTTTTTAAACTTATTTTGTTAGGTAGAGAAGAAATAAGAAACAGCGTGTCTTGACAGACAATTTGACAGCCAATGACAGACAATATTGTCTAATGGTTTATTAAATCCTATAGCTCTTCTCTAAGTCAAGGTATAAATTGTTGCAAGTAGTTTGGCAATGGTAGAGTGTAAATTTGCATTTCGTTGTCTCTGTACTGTACACTGACAATGACAATTACAATTGAATCTGAATCTGAATCTGATCTAAATTATTGGAATTCAGCTAAGTATAGTATTTTAGTTTAGTTTAGTTTAGTTGAGAGGTACAGAGCGGAAACAGGCCCTTCAGCCCACTGAGTCTGCGCCGATCAGCGAACCCCACTCATTAACACTATTCTACACACACCAGGGACATTTTACGATTATACCAAGCCAATTAACCTACAACCCTGTACATCTTTGAAGTGCATGAAACTGAACTTGGGTTTGTCCTACATATCCTGTCATTCATCATAATCACTATAATTTCAAACTTTATATGGCTTTGTGTCGACCAATGTAGGTCAAATGTGAATAAAGGTGATTAGTTTTATACCTAAAAGGAGAGCTCTTGGAATTATGCTCAATCCAAGTCACTGCCTGTGGGAAACAATTAATGTATCATTGCTGCAAGTAATTCTTCGATCATACATTGATAACTTAGAAAACACATACAATTATTTTTAAACACCAGGTTTATTTCCTCATTTGGAGAGAATTTCCTGTTTTAATGAAAATTGTGAGCTAATTGTTCCTCTTTGTGATGAGTAACCCCCATCAAATTCAGGGCAGTTTTCAAATATGTATAGTCTGAAGTTAACAATTTCACCTCAAGAGAAATACAGATATTTTAAAATATTTGTTGAAAAAGTTGATTCACAGTTTTAAATAAAACCAATGAGGAAGTTATAGAGTCATACAGTATGGAAACAGGCCCTTTACCCCAACTTGCGCACATTGACCAACATGTCCCATCTACACTAGTCCTACCTGCCTGTGTTTGGCCCATATCCCTCTGAACCTGGCCTATCCATGTACTAATTGTTTCTTAAACGTTGTGATAGTCCCTACCTCAACTACCTCTTCTGGCAGCTTGCTCCATACACCTACCACCCTCTGTGTGAAAACGTTATCCCTCAGATACCTCTTAAATCTTTTCCCCTTCACCTGAAACCTATGTTGTCTGGTTCTCGATACCCCGTATCTGATTTTATAGGAATATGAGGGGTAACCTTTTTGCACACAAAGGGTGGTGGGTGTGTGGAACGATCTGCCAGAAAAGGTAGTTCAGGCAAGGACTATCGCAATATTTAAAGAGGAATTAGACAGGTACATGGATGGGACAGGTAAGAGGGATATGGGCCAAATGCAGGCAATTGGGGCAAGTGTGGATGGGGCATGCTGGTCAATGTGTGCAATTTGGCCCAAAGGGCCGGTCTCCACATTGTATGTCTCTATGATGCTATGACTGTAAATCAGTTGATTTCCTCCAAATAACATCAAGAAACATTTGAGAGCATTGGATACACTAAAGGTTTTGGATTCCGTCAACATCCCAGCTCTGGTCTACTGAAGATCTGCACTCCCAAACTAGCTGTGCCACCAGCCACACTGTCACAGTACAATTACATCACTGGTATCCATCAACGAATAAAAAGCATATGAAATGCAATTTGGTTAATTACCACCCAATCTGGCTATTCTCAATAATCAGCAAGGAGGTGTAAGCTGTCATCTACAATGCATTCAAGCAGCATCTGCTCACCTTGGCCCACTCTTTATTTCACCAGAACAACTCAACTCCAGCCTTCATCATAGCCTTAGTCCAAATGATTCCAGAAACAAAATGGAAATGACCGCCTGTGACATTGAGGTAGTAGTTGATCAAGCATGACGTTAAAGACATTGGACATCAAGGGGAAAATGTTTTAATGGTTGGACTCATACCTTACACAAGGAAGATTGGATGTAGTTGTTGGATTTCAATTAAGCCAGTCCCAGAACATCACTGAAGATGTTCTACAGTGTCCAACCATGTGTGTAGGATAGTGTAAGTGTGCGGGGATCGCTGGTCAACACCGACTCGGTGGGCCAATGGGCCTGAATCAGTGCTGCATCTCTATACTAAACTAAATGAATGACAATTATCAGTGTTCCTGTGGTGTCAACTTGATGTAACAGAACTACGTACCACATGCTGTGTTATTGAGAGAATATTCTTGACACCAGACATCTGATTAACATCAAGTGCTGCAGTAGCACAGCGGGTCAGGCAGCATCCGTGGAGGGGATAGGTGGGTGATGTTTTGTGTCGCGACCCTTCATCAGATTCCAGTAACTGAAGTTCTTTGTGTCTTTAATTAACATCATCCCACTTCTCGCCTCACTCATCTGCAATGTAACCTCAGTCCCAGCCAACGTTATTCTAGTATAATGGCTGTGCAGGCATAGGTTCTTTCCAGTCACAATTGGACATTGCTAATAGCAGAGATTTGTAGTTAGGTCAATACTACACAATGGTATTGTCAACATTGGTCAGATTTTACAGCTCTATAAATTGCTACCTTAGTTTGAAATTTCTAACTGATGTGATCTAGACCTTGTTGGATGCATGAGAAACCACTTAAACGGCTAAAACCTAACAGAGCTACTGCTTTTCTGCTGCTGGTTTTTGGAATTACAAATATATTTTAAAGGCCGGACATTAGATTTTTACACATATTGCACTCGTATGTCACAGGTGTATAAGCATAGCTGTTTTTGTCTAAAAGAAACACTTAATATAAGATGCTATTTGAAATTAGCTTTAATATAAATAACTGAGGGGCATTTTAAAATGAGCCACTTTAAGCACTGAGAACTGTACAACCCGTGTTGCAGCATCAACTTCCAAAACATCAATTACATTGCCACATCGTGAGCATTTAATCAACCTTACAGGAAAAAATCAGACTTCCCAGCACTACATTCGGAATGACTTTCATGCAATCAAGCCTTTTAAAAAAAAATTGATTTAAGGCAACTTAAAAAATTGATTTAAGGCAATATCACTTCCAATATAAGGAGAAAGCAAGAGCAGTTAGTCATTTTGTACAATTCCTCTTACATAAACCACAGATATTACAGGCTACACTCTGTTAAACGGCTTACAACTCTGCATGAGATATTTGTATTTTAGTTGGCTTGTAGGTTGTGGTAATAAATAATTTCATCCCTGTACAGAGGACCCTTAACCTCATTTATACTGGCTCCATTCTCTTGCAATTGATAAAGTAATTGTAAATGACAATTACTTCCCACTAATACTATCATTTTAAAATTTAACCTAAACTATGAAACTGTCCAGTTGGATGAAAACTGTAACAAAATTCACAAAAACACAACAATTCCATGGTCTTTTAAAAGAGATTTATTGAATGTACTAGACTAAGTGGGACCTGTTGGGTCCCAGTCACATGGGAGGCCTGGTCCCCCAATGCAACCCATTCCCCAATGCAATATTCCACCACTCACCCGTTCCCCCAACGCAAACTGTTTCCCCAATGCAATATCGCGGCTCATTTCCCCTCATCCCTGTGAACTCCCTCCCCTCCATGTGCGAGAGGGAAGGAGGGGTGCGGTGGGAGGGGGGGTGTGGGCAGGGGGGTTGTGGGGGGGGGTTGGGGGGGGAGTTGTAGGGGAGAGCTGTGGGGGAGAGGGGTGTGTGGGGGGGGGGGGGGAGGGGGGGGAGAGTGAGCTCGGAGAAAAGACGGGGAAGAGCCATGGGCGAGAGGGGGGGTAGCACGGGGGAAGGGGAGGAGCCAACGAGGGGGACCAGAGGGCTTTGGCTGGAATTGGCGGTGCAATGGGGACTCACAACGGGCGCTGATCACTGGTCATCCTCCTCTGCCGGGATCAGTCACCGCTTTCTGTTTGGCGACATCTCTGACTCTGGGCTGGGCTGGGTCTCCCACGCTGGGCTAGGTCGGGTCTCCAACGATGTGTCTTTAACGCTGGGTCTCTGATTCTGGGCTGCTTGGGGCTGGGCTGGTTGGAACTGGGCTGCTTCGGAATTGTGTCCGTTTGGAAACCTCCGCCGGCCATCCTCAGCTCCAGTAAAGATGCGATGGTGCAGGAAGGGGCGGGCCATCCTGGTGAGTGATAGGGGAAGAGACTAATCCACACGGTGCTGAACGGCAGGAGAAGAAATCGATTTTTTAAACCTCACATACGTTTACGACATTCAACCGATTGGAATGAAAATTGGTGCAATTGCAGCATATGATAACGGTGAGTGAACTGGCTAAAAATTCAAAGCGCTATCGCAAACCACTTTTGTGCAAATAGAAAGACTGCACAAACTGGAAGATAACAAGATCAGAGTTTTAGTTATGTATAGATAAACAGAATGAAATTGCTAATCCTCTGTTACCTTTAATAGAGCATTCCCCTTTTAAACACCACTCATATACATTTCCTTTTTAACTCTATCATATTCATCTGGTAGCCTCACAACGGAATTTGCTTCCATGTGTACAGGTGTTCTATCCTACCCCCCCCCAATCCCTGGAAAATTGTTAAATTTATCACAATATTCTATATTTATGACACAATATCACGCTTGTATCATTTTGATTGGAAAAACAATCTCCCAAACCCACCACCCACAGACTATTACATTGTATTAACCTGTCTATTTATTGGAAGTCCATGAATTGATTGATTTAATGAACCAATGTTTTGTATCTTATGGAAACATGGTTATTATTTATTTATTGGTTTGTAAAATCTGTTGAAAGAAAGACGGAAGGAGTTTGGAGAAGGAGGCAGCTAATTAAATTCCGACACATGCCTTTTTGTTAATGTGAAGTGCAGTTTGCTCGTGTCTCTTATAAATAACTCCTCTCATATTTCATTCAGTTCATCACCTGTTTTAAAAGTCCATTTAAGTGACCGCTTTTGGGTCCTCACAACATGCTAAATATGAAGCTTGAGTAATTTTAATGTGCAAAGCCACAAAATTCCCTTTATGGTGTGGTCAGCTTCACTTTGAGGTCATTGCATTGTTGCTGTTGGCCTGGCTGCATCTCACCACTGCTGGGGCTACCTTTTACCATTTTGCACCACTGTTTGATTTGATTTGATTTGATTTGATTCCTTTATTGTCATTCAGACCTTTTGGTCTGAACAAAATGACATTGCCTATGTTTACACTATTAGTTCCTGTGTGGTGACTACCGGTACTAAGACCGCATTAGTGTGATATGTGACTGGAAAGTCAAAAATCATATCTGAGTGAATCGCTAAATCAAGTTTTTGGGTCAATCAAGATGTAGAACTAAAAAATAGAAGTGGAGATAGAATTAGTTGGATGATCTCTTCACCAAGCCTGTGTTTTATTCATTGTTGTTATTTATTTAGTATTTCCAACCTTCCTGGATGTATTCTGAACGTTCCAGAAATGAGCACCTGATACTCAAGTATAGTTACTGGCAGCTCAGAAGATTAGTGCTCTATATCAACAGTTTACAGTAAGTGCTTCCTTGGCACTGCCTATGCCCAACAACCAATTGTCTCCTGTCAGTCTTCTGGCTCAGCTATTATCAACTACCAGCCAATCTACAGAGCTGCCAATAGTGGAGCAAAGTTCACACCAAATAGGAGAGAAAATATTAAATGTTCAATCACATGACCATTGCAAGAAAAATGGTCCGCATGTTGGGAGAGTCCAGAACCAGGGGTCACAGTTTAAGAATAAGAGGTCAGCCATTTAGGACTAAGATAAGTAAAAACATGTTCAGCCAGAGAGTTGTGAATCAGTGGAACCCTCTGCCACAGAAGGCAGTGGATGCCAATTCACTGGATGTAATCAAGAGAGAGTTAGATATAGCTCTTAGGCCTAACGGGATCAAGGGATATGGGGAGAAAGCAGGAACAGGGTACTGATTCTAAATGATCAGCCATGATCACATTGAATGGCAGTGCTGGCTCGAAGGGCTGAATGGCCTACTCCTGCAACTATTTTCTATGTTTCTAAGAATCCCTGACGAGTAATATTGTAGAAATTGATTGGGGATCATCTTTAACACATTAAATACTTTTAATGTCCTGAGAAAATATATTTCTAAGTCCACGTCAGAATGCAACAAGTCTGCAGAATATATTCAGGAGTGGCACAGTAGCACAGCTGGTAGAGCTGATGCCTCACAGTGCCAGAGAACCAGGTTCGATCCTGACCTCGGGTGCTGTGGGTGTGAAGTTTGCATATTCTTACTGTGACCACGTGGTTCCTCTAGGTACCCCAGGTTTCCACCCACATCTCAAAGGAGCGCGTGTTTGAAGGTTGATTGGCCTCTGTAAATTTCCCCTAGTGTGTGGGATAATATAGAACCAGTGTGAACAGGTGACTGACTGATGGTTAAGGTGGTCCCGGTGGGCCAAATGACCTAATTCCATGCAAATTCTAAATATCCATGCCTGAGCTGATGGGTGGCAAGTAACATTTGTACCATACAAATGCCAGGAAATGACAACATCCAACAAGATAACATCACCCCTGGTATTCAATGTAATTACCTTCACAGAATCCCCAACCATCGAAGATTACCCTTGAGCAGAAATGGAACTGGTATAGCCTTATACGCCCTGTGGCTACAAGAGCCACTCAGAGGCTAGGAATCATACTTCAAGTAACTCATCCCTTAACTCCACAATGCCTGTCCACTATCCACAAGACAGGGCAGGAGTGCGATGGAATATTCTCCATTTGTCTGGATGGGTGCTCGAGAAGCTCAACACCACAAGGGCCACTTGATAGGCACTTCACCCACAACCATTCACTCACTCACCACTGATGCATAATAACAGCGGTTTGTATCACCGTAATTCATCAATACTCTTTTTAGGCAGTATCTTCCAAACACACGACTTCTACCAGCAAGCAAGTTATGGAAACACGAGCACTTGGAAGTGTACACATCCTAAATTGGAAATATATCATGCTGGGTTCATAATTCGGGAAATCTCTCTTTAACAGCACTGTGGGTGTACCTATGCAGCGGTTCAAGAATGTAGTTCACCACCACCTCCACAAGGATAATTAGGATAAGGCATTTAAATGCTGGCTGAGCCGACAAAGCCCGCATCCCTAGAATGATTTTTTTAAAATCTGATTTTGCTAAGAGATCTGCCCAGTTGCAAACTGATTACGAAGTCCAAAGACCCTCTGGATGTTGTCTTCCTGCAGTGAGGAAACAGTGGGCCAGAACTTGTTTCAGCTGTAATTTAGTGAATGTGATCAAACAATGACTGTGCCTTGCCTGTGCATAGTGTACTCCCAGATATTCATTCTGGGTCCTCCACGTACAAGACTTCCTTGTACTGAGTCTCATTATTTGAGCATACACTCTGAGGTCAAATGATGGATTCACTTGATGAGTGGTCCCAGACAGTGATCATCCTCCAAAATTGGTTTATTTCTTAATAATCTTTGATCATCACCTATTCCACCCGCAATGCCTCCTCAATACGTGCCTCTCCTCAAAACGCCTCCTTGTCCATTCACAATTCCCACACAATCATCTCCTCAGATACCCTTCCTTTCCACAACTTGGATTATTCTTGAAGAATCACACCCCATTTATCACGCTCCCCAAAACCTAAATATCTCCTCTTCAGCATCCTTATGCTAGCCTACAATTGTTGCTTCCCACCTCTTCAATCATCCACCAAATCCAAAATACATTCATTGCATCCCCATCCTGCTGTTCCCCACATGACATCGGGAGGGGAATGGGGAGTGCAGGGGAGAGATAAGTTTTTTTGCCTTCCATCACAGTGAGGAGGAGATGCGCTGTGATGGATGTCTGTGTAAATTGTGTTGTGTCTTGGGTCTTTTTTTTCATGTGTGTATGACTGCAGAAACAACATTTCATTTGAGCCTCTGTGAGGTTCAAGTGACAAATAAATTGTATTGTGTATTGTGTATTGTGTATTCATCTACTCATTTCCCTACCTCCACTTCTAGCCTCATACAGTGTACTGCAGAATATTAAAGCCTCAGAATTGTCCTCCCAGTTTTTAGGAGTTTCTAGGCTGTCTGGTATTATGCATCATCAAAATAGAACTTCATATTATATGGCAACAAATCCATGACAGACAATTGGCATTCACCTGGGTAAATACCAGCAAGTTCAAGACAGGACTTGAATGCAGAAATGTCATACGTCCTGACGGATTCCTCGGTGTGATGCCATCATTATGTTCTGTTGCTGGACTGCATTCAGAGTGCAGCAGAGGAGCATGAACCTAATGGAGTTTCCCAGCGTTTATACTTGGGGAGGATTCTTCACCAGCTTGGGCCTAATGCAGTACTCAAAAGACAAAGAAAAACAACAGATGCTAGAAGTAGATGTAGGCGGCGCGACTCTCGTCAGCAGCGGCCTCTGCAGCCCGTCTGCGTTTTTATTATTTTTTTGTCTATGTTTTTTTTTTGTTATTTTTTGTTGGGGTATGTGTGTGGGGGGGTGGGGGTGGGGTGGGAGGGAGGGGGTAACTTTTAATCTCTCCCTGCACGGGAGACCCAACCTTTTATTTGTCGAGTCTCCGTTGTCGTTGGGGCTGTAACGGGGAGCGGCCTCCAACAGGAAGACCGGGGGCTCTGGTGCCGACTACTCACCTCACCGTCGCGGAGCTGGCCGAGTCCAGAGCGGGTGGAGCGGTGGTGGAGCGCTGCTGCTGCCCGACCTCCGGAGATTCGGAGGCTGCAACTGCGGGTCTGGCGGACGGCGGCACCGGGAGCCCGCGGGTCCCTGGACGGCGACCGCTTTTCAGGGCTCCCGCAACGGCGACTTCTCCCGCCCGAGTTGCGGGGTTGAAGAGCTCCTGGAGCGGGGCGTTACAGCACCGCCCCGCGCGGCTTGGAATGGCCGCGGGACTCTGCGAGCGCCTGCCGGGGGCTCTAACATCAAGCCCCGGTGTGCGACCTTGCATCACCCGGCGTGGCTTTAATGGCCGCGGGACAATCGCCATCGCCAGTCGGGGGCTTTGACTTTGACTCTGACATCGGGGGGGGGGGGGGGAGGCTTTGGAGAGACTTTTTTTTGGCCTTTCACAGCAATGTGGGATGTTTATGTAAATTGCTGTGTCTTGGGTCTATTTGTTTGTAATGTATGGCTGCAGAAACGTCATTTCGTTTGGACCTCAAGGGGTCCAAATGACAAATAAATTGTATCTTGTATCTTGTATCTTGTATCTTGAAATCTGAAATGAAAACACAAATGTGCAGGAGACCAGGCAGCATCTTTGAGAGAGACACTGTCGGTGCTCAGGTCGATGATCATTCACCACAGATGCTGTATTTTCTGTGGACTTTCCCCAACATTATCTGTTCTATTATTACTGTTAACCCATTCAGTTAACCCAAGATCGGTTAACCCATTCTTTTCAACGGCATTATTTGTGGTTGAAAGAAGGAAAGCTGTATTTCTTGAATTATTAGTATTTCATTGTGTTTAATTATCTCAAAGTATTTTAAATTATTTCATTTTAACGCATATCGTTCTTAATAATTTTGCACTTTTCTTAATTTGTTCAGTTCGATGTTAATAGCTATGGAATGCTTTGGAACATCATCCAGCACAGAAAATGGCCCTTCGGCCCCACTTCCCATGCTGACCAAGACATGTCAAATAATGTTGGATTTAAGCAGAGGAAGCCAACATCCGAAAGCAGTCAGGAGATTTCCAGCAAACTATGGGTCAGCAAGATCAGGACCTCCAGCCTTACAAGAGCACTAACGCTGAGAAATATTTCCCACCATTCATCACTTCTTCAGTACAGATCTAAAACATCAATGTGGAAATAGGGCTTTAATCCATAAGTTCTTGAATTGGAGCGTTTCCAAATGAGGCACGCCAAAAACTTATTTGAAAACCTATGACTTCTGCACCACATGGTCAGAAGCATATTCCACAGTACCCTAATAAAGTTTGCTTAAAACTGTTAGTTTCTTTGAATTCTCAACAAGTGTGGTGAATAATGTTTCTTTGATCTAGACATACCTCGGTATAAGTTGTAGTAATTGCAAAGAATATGAATTAAAAAGGAGAGTTAATTACCAAATGTTTAATTCATTTATTGACTTTCTTTCAACAGGTATGGAAGCTTGTGTTGAGATTTGTTTTACTCCTTTTACACATTATGTACATTATTTAATTCACTGCAGCATTAAAATACGCTAGGGATGCCAAGTCGAAAAAGATTATCAGGTAACATTGTAAAGTGGACAACCTGACTTATTTTACAAGGGAATTTGTCGAATATACATACAGGATTAGTTGCTGAATTAGATCATTTATCTGAAACATTTTAATTCAGTTTATATTTCCATCTTGCAGCGATTTAAAAAAAAAATTTTTGTAATTCAAAATACATAATTAAATTATATCAAATAACAGAAATTGACCCTCGAGCCATGTTTGAAGGCAAGAGTTAGGAACTGAGCTTGCTGTAATTATACCATAATGTATAAATAGAAAAGGCATGTGGAACTGATAGTAAGAATACAATCACAGATGCATACTGGAAATGTACACATTTGCAAAGATCAGAAGGAAATTATGTATGAAGGAGATTAATTGATTCCATTCAAATAAAATAAACCATGACTGTTGTATTACTCATACAGATATTTTAGTAACTGGAAATAGGTAATGTAAATAAAGATCTAGACTGCAGGCAGCACAAGCACAGGATAAAGCACTCAGTTTCATGCACGTAGACCTGTAAATCTTCGAAGAGAAGGGCAGTGACAGAGAGATCTTCCTTTTCACCCTTCCCCAATTCACTGTCCTGTTCCTGCCTTAACAAGCACCCACATCTACACCAATGCCTACCATTCCCTTATCCCTCAATAGCCTCTTTCTGTTAATGGAGGCAATAATTTTAGCAAATAAAGAAAATAATTCCAGAAAGTAGAAACCTATGTTCTCAACTATGTTTTTGCATCCCTACAGCACCCCCCCCCCCCCCACCCCACCCCCTTTTCCTTCATCCCTATATTTAATTTTCAATTGTAAGATCTATCCTTTTCTCATAGAGCATAGAGCGTAGAAAGGTACAGCACAGGAATAGGGCCTTCGGATAACAGTATCTGTGCCGAACATAAGGCCAAACCAAACTAATCTTATCTGCCTGCACATGATCCATATCCCTCCATTCCATACATATCCATGTGCCTATCTAAACGCTACTCGGAGTGGCGGCGCGGCTCTGGCTGCAGCGGCTCACCGGCAGTCCCGTTTGTTTTGTGTTTTTTGTGTTGTTTATTTTGTTTTGGTTAGTCTAGTTTTTGGTTTTTAGTTTGTGTTTTGGGGGGGAGGGGGTTGAAACGGGGTTTGCAGTCTCTCCCTGCGGGGGAATGCGACCTTTTTGTCGTATCCCCTTCTCTGCCTCCGTCTGCGCCGAGGCCAAATGGAGCTGACGACCTCGAGGCGCCGGAGGCAGAGCCTGTCAGGACTCGCCCTGAGCTCGCTCCCGTGAGGGTGGTCCGGCTCAGGGCTGGAAGAGGTTGGGACGCTCCCGTGAGGGCGGCCAGCCCGAGGGTGGAACGAGGCTCCCGTCGGAGCGGCCGAACTCGGGGAGGTGCGGCGCTCGCAGCCCGAGGGAGGTTCGGCGCCCATGTCGGGGCGGCCCGGCCCGAGGGAGAAGCGACGCCCAAGTCGGGGCAGCTCGGCCCGGGGAAGAAGCAACGCCCATGTCGGGGCGGCCCGGCTAGAGGGAGAAGCGACGCCCAAGTCAGGGCGGCCCGACCCGGGGAAGAAGCAACGCCCATGTCGGGGCGGCCCGGTCCGGTGGAGGTTCGGCGCCCATGTCAGGGCGGCCCAGCCCAAGGCTGAAGACGGTGTGGTACTCACGTGAGGGTGGCTGGGACGGCGTTCTGGTGGCGGTGGCCTGAGTCCGGGGTTCGGCCGCGGGCCAGCGGCTGTGTCTGCAGGACTGGTGGGCGGCAGCTTCAACCACCCCGGGCCACGGTGTTTGAGCCGCGGGACTGAAATATAACATCGCCCGGGGGGTATCGCCTCAGCGCAGAGGGAGAAGGGGAGGGAAGAGACTGCAGACCTAAGACTTTTGCCTCCATCACAGTGAGGAGATGCTGGGTGGACTCACTGTGGTGGATGTTAATATGTGTTTATTGTTGTTTTTATTGTGTTATATGTATGACTGCTGCAATTTCGTTCAGACTTCAGTCTGAATGACAATAAAGGCTATCTATCTATGTATCTACTATCATAATTGCCACCAACATCACCCTTGGCAGTACGTTTCAAAATTGTGCGCAGTTTTGGTCTCCTAATTTGAGGAAGGACATTCTTGCTATTGAGGGAGTGCAGAATAGGTTCACCACAGTAATTTCCAGGATGGCGGGACTGACATTTGATAAAAGAATGGATCGACTGGGCTTGCATTCACTGGAATTTAGAGGGTATCTTATAGAAACATATAAAATTCTTAAGGGATTCGACAGGCCAGATGCAGGAAAAATGTTCCCCTTGTTGAGGGAGTCCAGAACCAGGGGTCACACAGTTTAAGAATAAGGGGTAGGCCATTTAGGACTGAGATAAGGAAAATCTTTTTTATCCAGAGAGTTGTGAATCTGTGGAATTCTCTGCCACAGAAGGCAGTGGAGGCCGATCCACTGGATGTTTTCAAGAGATATAGCTCCTAGGGTAAGTTAGATATAGCTCTTAGGGCTAACGGAATCAAGGGAGGTGGAGAGAAAGCAGGAACGGGGCACTGATTTTGGATGATCAGTCATGATCATATTGAATGGTGGTGCTGGCTCGAAGGGCTGAATGGCCTATTCCTGCACCTATGATTCTATGTTTCTATGTTCCAGGCACCCACCACCCTATGTGCAAAAGAAGTTGCGCTGCATACATCTCCTTTACAACAATTATTGTAAAATGATCTGAGAGGCATTCTGGCATATGAAGAATGCTCAGCTAATTGAGAAATGTGGCTGCTGTTGTAATGCAAATAATTATTCAGGAGTGGAGGTTTCTTCAAAATATTTTACTTTTTACAGGATCAAAGGCCATTGGAATGGCTTTCATATTATATGTCTGATATTATTTAAATCCAAAATATTTGTTTTTAATTATGCAGTGACTTGTCCTTTAATTTTATTCTATTGTGGTTCTGATAATCCATGCCCACTAAACCATCCACCAAAACCCTGAGGCTACATTCCTGAGATTATGATCTCTTTACATTTTACTGGTAAAATGGTGGGGATTAGAAAATCATACTTGGTTGCATGTATCGCTTGATCATGCGCAGGCAGAAGAGATTAATTTAACTTGGCATCATGTTCAGCACAGTATTGTGCATCGAAGGGCCCATTTCCAAGCTGCATTGTTCTATGTTCTATGCTCAATGTTCTAACCATGCAATATACTGTCTGAGTCTTGTAAACATAGAAACATGGAAAATAGGTGCAGGAGGAGGCCATTTGGCCCATCGAGTCTGCACAGCCATTCATTGTGATTATGGCTGATCATCCACAATCAGTAACCCGTGCCTGCATTCTTCCTATATCCCTTGATTCCGCTAGCCCCGAGAGCTCTCTCTTAAATTCACCCAGTGAATCGGCCTCTACTGCCTTCCACAAACTCACAACTCTCTGGGTGAAAATGTTTTTTCTCATCTCAGTTTTAAATGGCTTCCTCTTTATTCTTAGACTGTGGTCCCTGGTTCTCGACTCCCCCATCATTGGAAACATATTTCCTGCATCTAACTTGTCCAGCCCTTTTATAATTTTATACGTATCTATACGATTGCCTCTCATCCTTCTTTCCTCATATGACAGTCTCCCCATCCCGGGGATTAACCTCATGAGCCTAAACTGCACTGTCTCAATAGCAAGGATGACCTTCCTCAAATTAGGAGACCAAAACTGCACACTATACTGCAGGTGTGGCCTCACCAGGGCCCTGTACAACTGCAGAAGGACCTCTTTACTCCTATTCTCAAATCCTTTTGTTATAAAGGCCAACATGCCACTAGCTTTCTTCACTGCCTGCTGTACCTGCATGCTTACTTGCAGTGGCTGGTGTACAAGGGCATCCAAGTCTCCTTGCACTTCCCTTTTTCCTAATCTGACACCATTGAGATAATAATCTGCCTCCTTGTTCGTGCGGCCAAAGTGGATAACCTCACATTTATCTACATTTTATTGCATCTGCCTCTCACTCAACCTATCCAAGTCACCCTGCAATCCCCCAGCATCCACTTCTCAGTTCACACTGCCACCCAGTTTGGGGTCATCTGTAAATTTGCTGGTGTTAATTTCAATCCCATCATCTAAATCATTAATATATATTGTAAATAGTTGCGACCCCAGCACCAAGCCTTACGGCACTCCACTCGCCACTGCCTGACATTCAAACAGGGACCCGTTTATTCCTACTCTTTGTTTCCTGTCTGCCAACCATTTCTCTATCTATGTCAATACCCTACCCCCAATACCATGTGCTCTAATTTTGCCCAATAATCTCCTGTGCGGGACCTTATCAAAGGCTTTCTGAAAGTCCAGATACACTACATCTACTGGCTCTCCTTCATCCATTTTACTTGTCACATCCTCAAAAAATTCCAGAAGATTAGTCAAGCAGGATTTCCCTTTCATAAATCCATGCTGATAGACCAATCCTTTTACTGCTATCCAAATGCACCATTATTCTTTAATCCAGCATCTTTCCCACCACCGATGTCAGGCTAACTGATCTATAATTCCCCGTTTTCTCTCTCGGTCCTTTCTTGAAAAGTGGGATAACATTAGCTATCCTTCAATCCATAGGAACTGATCCTGAATCTATAGAACATTGGAAAATGATCACCAATGCGTCCACGATTTCTAGAGCCATTTCCTTGAGGACCGTGGGGTGCAGAACCACCTTATTGAATACCCTGGAGTACTCTGAGGTACCCTTCTAAAAATTCAAATCCCAAGGTGACTTTTACAGTGGCAAACCATTCAGAAAACCTGGCCTGTTTTTAAAGCCTCTTATAATAGTTTATCTGAGATTGACAGCTAAACAGTTCAGGATTTTGCAAAATAAAAGCTATTTTGCATTATATTGATATCATAATGGGAAGGTAATCTCTATATTGCATTCTGCTCACTGGAATTTATGGTAGGTAAATTATGATATTATGTTATCCATATTACAGTAAAAGTACTTTGACATATTGGTATAAAGACAAATAAACTATACATCTGTACACTTTCCATCTATTTTTTTTAATTCAAGTGTTCTCCATAATCAGTGTCTAATGGGCCTGTCCCACTTAGGCGATTTTTCAGCGGACTGCCGGCGACTGTCAAGTTGCCGGCAGTCGCCTGAAAAAACGGCAACTGGAACGGCGACTGTCAGAGTGGACACACACACACACACACACAGACACAAACACATCGCAAAGGCGGGGGCCAGGGCAAGCGGGGGGAGCGCTGTCTGAAATTCGCACGGTGCAAAGCCAAGGTGATACAGACACACAACGCGATGAACAGGAAGGTTTGCGCTGTAATTAAGACGGCTAAAGCACAGTGTACGGTAAGTCCTTTAAAAGAGAGGGAGAGAAGGGGGGAAAGGGGGGGAAGGAGGGGGAGAAGGGGGGAGAAGGGGGAGAAGGGGGGAGAAGGAGGCAGAAGGAGGAGAAGGAAGGAGAAGGAGGGAGAAGGAGGGAGAAGGAGGGAGAAGGAGGGAGAAGGAGGGGGGGGGGGGGAGAAGGAGTGGAGACAACTTTTAAGAAGCCAGACAACTTTTAATAAGCCAGAGATACACAGCTGTGAAGCTCGGCGGACATTTATCATTACCAGTTGGTTATCCTTGGTACTGAAAACTCCTGCTTACGGTTTTTTTCACCAATGAGCCAATGAAAATGACCAGTCAGCAAAGGCGATTAACTAAAACTACCTACGACTACCTCGACTACCCACAACTACATGGCGACCCCACTACAACTGCACCTACGACTATAGGATTATCGACTATAGGATTATCGATTATCTCCATGGCGACCAATATGAGGTAATATGAAGATGACCAAGGACGAGCAATAATTAGATATGATCACCTTTAGTCGGTGAAGGGTTAATTTCAATATTAAAAGAGGATCTGCCCTCTGCAACTTGGAATAAAAAAAGGCAAGTGAGCCAATGAGTCAAGGATGGGGAACCGTTAGGAATAGTTCAGGTATAGAGTAAACATACCCTAACAAGGGGGGTAAAAAGTGCCTCCAAAGTTGGAGTTCTATTATGAAACAGATGTAAGATAAATGTTAAGTTCATAACTCAGGGCAGAATCAGAGGAGTGCAGAGAGTAGAGTCCACCCAACAAATGGAGAAAAAGGCCAAAAGGAGAGAAACTATTAATATCCACTAATATAAAATATTTTGTTTGCTATAAATAGTCAAAGAGCAGCAAAGGAAACAAATGGCAGATCAGGAACAAAACAATCTCCTACTGGAGACACTGATCATGGGTGAAAAAGGCAGTCAGCAAAAGGACACTGACAACATTACAGCAATGGGGACCTTAGAGCAATATTGTATCAGTTAAAAGTAAAGAGGAAGTACTTAAAACATCAGTACTGCTCAAGGTAAGAAAGTCATCTGGATTGGATGGGATATATCCAAGGCTACAAATTCCACATGTTGGGAAGAATGCCAAGGTTTGAAGAGATAAGTAGTGGAATTTTTTTTTTAAATGGCAGAGGAGTTCCATAGAGAGAATGGTGAAACTGGGCTAATTCCCCTACTAGAAACATAGAAACATAGAACATATTTCCTATAACATGGTGCCCAAACTGGACCCAATACTCTAAATAACCTTATACAACTGCAACATGATCTTCCAAGTTCTTTACTCAATGTTTTTACTGATGAAGACCAATGTGCCAAAAGCTTTTTTGACCACTCTATCTACCTGTGATGCCACTTTCAATGAACTATGTACTTGTAATCCTAGATCCCCCTGCTCTACAACACTCCCCAGAGCCCTACCATTCACCATGTTAGTGCTCTCAAAATGCAGCACCTCACATTCCTCTGTATTAAATTCCATCAACCATTTCTCAGCACATCTGCCCCGCCGATTAAGATCCTGCTGCAAGTTTTGACAACCATCTTCACTATCTACAACACCACCCATTTGAGTCATCTGCAAACTTGCTAACCATGCCATGTGCGTTCTCATCCAAATTATTGATATAGATGACAAACAGTAACAGTAGTCTTAAAAAGTAACCTTCCACCATTACCCACTGCATTCTTCCAATGAGCCAATTTTCTGTCCATTACGCTTTTTCTCCTTGAATCCCATGGGATCTAACCTTCCAGAGCAGCCTACCATGCGGAACCTTGTCAAATGCCTTACTAAAATCCATGTATACAACATCTACAGCTCTGCCTTCATCGGCCTTTTTAGTTACATCCTCAGAAAATTCAATCAGATCCGTGAGACAGGACCTCCCAGGTACAAACCATGTTGACTATCCCTAATCAGCCCTTGTCCATCTAAGTGCATGTATATCCTATCCCTCAGAATTCTCTCTAGTAACAATTTACAGTAATTGGGAAACAAGTTGTGATGTGAGGTGAGGAAACATTTTTAGACAGCATGGCAATATTTTAGAATGAAGGGCCTGAAAAAGGTGTACGAAAATTGAACTGTCTTTTAGGAATAAACTGCATAATTATTTTAAGGGGGTATAATTGTGAAAGTGGTTTAACAAGGTTAAAAATTCAATCATGGAGACATTCAGGAGTATAGAAAGTATCAAAGACAAGACGGTGTGGATTTAGGTTAAGAGGAAAGAGTTTTAAAGAGGGGCTAAGAGGTCAGTTTTTTAAAAACAGAGTTGTTGATACCTGGACCGTGGTAACAGAGAAAATTGTGAAATCAGATATAAATATTATGTTTAAGAGGCAAGTAGATAAATATATATAGGGCATGTCATAGAAGGATGGACAAATGAATTTAGTGTGAATGGGCAAAAATGGTTAGTATTGGTATAATGGGTCTATTTGTGTTCCATATGACTATATCACTCAATTTATGACCTGCAGCAGTTAGTGTACAGGAAGTGGGGTTTTAGATAATCTTGCGATTATGGAGGATTAGAAAATGGGAAGTGGACCAGGGGAGCACTGCAGTAGTCAAGCCCAAAGGTAATAAAAACTTGAATGAGTTTTAAGCAACATATGGGTTGAGGCAAGGAGTGATATGCCTGACCAGAACAGCTACTGATATATACAACAGATGAGAGCAGAATAACACACCTATTGTAGTGTTATGGAAAACAATTTTAAAAATCACATTGGACATTTTTGACAAATGAAGATGGATTACGATAATAAAGCAAAAATTTTAGCTTACTGTAAATGTTGCAGTTCATAAAGCAACATCTGGTTTCTCAGGTGAACCAGTAATGAAGAACAGAAATCATTCCAATGTATCTGAAGGAGGCTGAAAATAATTTATTTCAGATATTGGATACAAAAATTAAAAACAGTGACTTCAAGTTAAATGCCCACATAATGCTTTTATTAACCAAATGGTTACATAACCAGATCGAGCTTTCAAATGTCACACTCAGTTATTCCATCAAGCACTAATGTTTATAGTCACCTTGATTTAATAGATGTGCCCCCAGCACTGACCTAGGCTATCTTTTTTATAAGGATATAAACCACTTTTTACTAGATTTAATAAGGTTGTGCAATAAACCTATATGTTTACTGACAAGAGCTGAGAACAAATTGCTGATTAAATTTGAGCTCATGTAAGTTAATGAAAATGTTACATTTATTCTTATCAGCATTGCCTAACTTAACCAGATATTTCATGAACTTTTTATACCTCTAATTTCTAAACTGGCATTTGCTTAAATGTGAATTTTGAGCGGTGGAACAACATATGTAATTGTGTTTTTCAGAAGTTACATTTGAAATCAGAGAGTCATTGTCATACAGTGGGGAAACAGACTCTTTGACCCCATCTACACTAGTCTCACCTGCTTGCATTTGGCCCATATCCCACTAAACCTATCCTATCCATTTACCTGTCCAAATGTTTTTTAAACATTATGATAGTATCTGCCTCAATTACTTCCTTTGGCAGCTTGTTCCATATACCCACCACTCTTTGTGTGAAAATGTTTCCTATTAAATCTTTCCCCTTTATACAATAGACAATAGAGCCAGCACCACCATTCAATGTGATCATGGCTGATCATCCCCAATCAGTACCCCGTTCCTGCCTTCTCACCATATCCCCTGACTCCGCTATCTTTAAGAGCCCTATCCAGCTCTCTCCTGAAAGTATCCAGAGAACTGCCCTCCACTGCCCTCTGAGGCAGAGAATTGCACAGACTTTCAACTCTCTGCGTGAAAAAGTGAAAAAGTGGGTATGAAGGTTTTCCAGGCCTGATCAGATATATCTGGGGACACTCTGAAAAACTAGAGAGGCAATTGCAGCTGCCCTTTCTGACATTTACAAATCATCATTTAATAAAAAGTGAGGTGCTGGAATAAAATTGGCTTCATGAAATGATGCAGAAATGTTGGTTGATGGTGGAACGTTGTTTCTTGGACTGGTGGCCTGTGACTAGTGGTGTGCCTTAGGGGACGGTGCTGGTCCCATTGCTATTTGTCATCTATATCAATGATTTGGATGAAAACGTACAAGGCATGATTAGCAGGTTTGCAGATTACACCAAAGTGGATGGTTTTGTAGATAGTGAAGATGGTTGTCAAAAAGTGCAGCTTGGGTGGGTGGGCCAAGGAATGGTTGATGGAATTTAATACAAAGAAATGTGGGGTATTGCATTTTGGAAAGGAACTACACAGTGAACGGTTGGGCTCTGGGGACTGTTGTACAGCAGAAGGATCTAGGAGTAAGAATACATTGACGTCAAACTTAGATAGTTTGGTTTGAAGAAGGGTTTCGGCCCAAAACGTTGCCTATTTCCTTCGCTCCATAGATGCTGCTGCACCCGCTGAGTTTATCCAGCATTTTTGTGTACCTTAGTTTGGTCAATAATTCTTTCTTCACGTTGGCATAGTATTGAGTATAGAAGTTGGGAGGTCATGTTACAGTTATATAAGCAATTGGAGAGGCCACATTTAGAGCATTGTGTTCTATTTTGGTCACCCTGTTATAGGAAAGGTGTTGCCATGCTGGAAAGGGTGCAGAGAAGATTTGCGAGGTTGTTGAAGGACTTAAGGGTCAGAACTGTCGGGAGAGGTTGAACAGTCTAGGACTTTATTTCTTGGAGCGCAGGAGGATGAGAGGTGATCGAATAGAGGTGTACAAAATCATGAGAGGAACTGATCGGGTAAATTCACAGAGTCTCTTGCCCAGAGTAGAGGAATCGAGAACCAGGAGACATAGATTTAAGGTGAAGAAGGAAAGATTTAATAGTAATCTGAGGGGTAACCTTTTTACACAAAATCCGTAGTTGTAAGGAGCGTGCTGCCGGAGGAGGTAGTTGAAGCAGGTACTATTGCAATGTTTCAGGGACATTTAGACAGGTACATGGATAGGATAGGTTTAGTGGGAAATGGGCCAAATGCAGGCAGGTGGGACTAATGTAGAAGTGGCATGTTGGTTGACGTGGGCAAGTTGGGCTGAAGAGCCTGTTTCTTTGCTGTGTGACTTTATGACACTCTATGACACTGCAGCAGCTTTTAAAATGCTCACGTAGACCTCCGATTAATCCTATTCACTTGTAGGATATAATGGTTAATGGTGTGATGGTCATTACAAAGGGCCAGAGGTGTAATAGTGGGGTGGAAGAATTGGAGGTGGGGTAGGTAAAAGCTTTTGCTATCACATAAAACAAAGTATGGACTTTCGAAAGACTAAAATTATGTCTCAACTGGTCTGTTATTAATACCAATTTTGATTAAATATATCATATCAATGAATGAAAAAATGATGCACCTCTTGATACAAGATACAAGATCAAGATACAAGATACATTTAATTGTCATTTGGACCCCTTGAGGTCCAAACGAAATGCCGTTTCTGCAGCCATACATTACAAACAAATAGACCCAAGACACAACAACACAACATAATTTACATAAACATCCATCACATCATTGTGATGGAAGGCCAAAAACACTTATCTCTCCACTGCACTCTCCCCCCCCACGATGTCAGAGTCAAAGTCAAAGCCCCCGGCTGGCGATGGCAATTGTCCCGCGGCCATTAAAGCCACGCCGGGTGGTGCGAGGTCGCACACCGGGTCTTGGTGTTAGAGCCCCCGGCGTGCGCTCGCAGAGTCCCGAGGCCATTCCAAGGATCGCGGGGTGGTGCTGTCTGCCCCGCTCCAGGAAGCTCTTCAACCCCGCAAGGGCGGGGGAAGTCGCCGTTGCGAGAGCCCTGAAAAGCGGTCTCCCTCCAGGGATCCGCGGGCTCCCGGTGCCGCCGTCCACAGACCTGCCGTTGGAGCCTCCGACTCTCCGGTAGCAGCAGCAGCAGCAGCAGCAGCGCTCCTCCACCGCTCCACCCGCTCCGGACTTGGCCAGCCCCGCGACGGCGACGGTGAGTCGTAGCACCAGAGTCCCCGGCTTCTTCCTGTTGTAGGCCGCTCCTCGTTGCGGCCCCAACGACAACGGAAACCCGACGAAAAAAGGTCGGGTCTCCAGTGCAGGGAGAGATTTAAAAAGTTTCCCCCCCCCCCCTCCCACCCCCCCACACACACACCCCAACAAAAAATAACAAAAACTACATTAAAACACAGACAAAAAATAATAAACCGCGGACAGACTGCAGAGGCCGCTGCTGACGAGAGTCGCGCCGCCCACCAGTGACATGTCTTGAGTGACATCCTTTGAATAATCAAACATACCTGATTAACCAAAAGTAAAACTGAAAAAAAAAAACATTAACCAGGAATTAAACCAAAAACACATGCTCCAAAATGGTATAGATACAATAAAAACAAGTACTTTAAAACCACATTTTAATGTTCCATATTGAAGTCTGATATTCTCCAGAGATTACAGACTGGGTTCTTGCGAGGAGAGATGAGGACAACAAAGGATTAAAGACAGAGGAATTTAATATACTGTAAGACCAAAATAAATGGATGGATAGTGTGTCTGACGCTTGGAATTTGCCGTGTGGCAGGGAGGGGAGGGGAGGGTAAAATGCTATTTGGGGAGAGAGAGGGCGGGGGAGGATTTGAGCTGATTGGGACTATGGATAGGTTAGGGGACATGGGTCAGGATGTTGTCAAATGGATCATGGTAGTTGGGATCAAGCAACACAGTTTCATAAATTGAAGCAGGGCCCAAGAAGAACAGACAACTTATCTTGAGGCATCTTTCCATGAGGTACCGACTTAGAAATAGCATCTTCGACACAAGGTTGAATCGTGGTCTAATTTTTAGAGTACAGTAGTTTAACTTGGAGATAATTTTGATTATGGCCATTCCAGCAATGAAAGAATTTTACACACATAGTACTGAAAATATTCCTTCGTTCTCTGCCACTGAATACTAAACAATAATATTAGCTTTATGCGCTGTATATTTAAAAAATCAATAGGGTACTGGTTGAAAATATATTCATCCATGAAGTGATTTCAATTAGAACAATGAAAATAGAAAAGTACAGCACAGGCCTTTCGGCACACAATATCTGTGCTGAACATAATGCTCAGATAAACTAAACTCATCTAACAACACATGATCCATCCTTCTCTATTCACGGCATATCCATGTGATATCTAAAAGCCTCTTAAACACCCATATCATTTTTGATTCCACCACCACTCCCGGCAGCCCATTCTGGGCACCCACCCACTCTCTGTGTAAAATCACTTGCCCACACATTTCCTTTAAACATTGCCCCTCCAGCCTTAAAGCTATTCCATCAAGTCATTGACATTTTTCCCGGCAAAAATGTTCTTACTGTCCACCCCATCTATGCATCTCATAATCTTTTATATTACTAAAAGTCTGTTCTTGACCGGTTTTGACCATCTGTGCTGCGATTTCCGAGAGAACGACGCCACCTATGGCCATCATTTTTGGCCACCTTGCTCAGAGCCACCCTCCGCCACATATGTGCCGAGGATTTTTCCCGTCGATTAAAAATGACAGAGATATTACTGTTTTTACAAAATTCCCCATTCTCTCTGCTGCCTCCGCTGGCGGCAGGGGGGAGGGACTATAAAACCATGAAGAGGTGTGCCACACAGTCTCTTCAAGATGGAGGAAGGCAGAGGGTCACGTTTCTCTGAGCTGTGAATAACACTGAACACATGTCTACTCAAATGTAAGTGCCCTTAGTGGTTCTAAAATGCGTGCAGAATCTGTCTATTGGTTCTAAACTTGCAAAAAAGTGTCTATTGGTTCTAAAGCTTGCTAAAAAAAAAATGTCTATTGGTTCTAAAGGTTGCAAAAAGTCTATTGGTTGGTTCTAAAGCTTTCAAAAAATGTCTATTGGTTCTAAAGCTTGCAAAAAGTGTATCTATTGGGTTCTAAAGCTTGCAAAAAAATGTCTATTGGTTCTAAAGCTTGCAAAAAAAAGGTCTATTGGTTCTAAAGCTTGCAAAAAAATGTCTATTGGTTCTAAAGCTTGCAAAAAAATGTCTATTGGTTCTAAAGCTTGCAAAAAAAATGTCTATTGGTTCTAAAGCTTGCAAAAATATGTCTATTGGTTCTAAAGCTTGCAAAAAAATGTGTCTATTGGTTCTAAAGCTTGCAAAAAAAATGTCTATTGGTTCTAAAGCTTGCAAAAAAATGTCTATTGGTTCTCAAGCTTGCAAAAAGTGGCTCTATTGGTTCTAAAGCTTGCAAACAAAATGTCTATTGGTTCTAAAATGGTTCATACTAGCATTCCAGAAAGCGCCCCACCCCCCCCCCCCCCCCCCGGTTGGCTTGGCTTGGGTGTGTCTTGAAATTGAAAGGCACTACTTATGGCAAATGGAGGCATGAAGTTGAAAGGCACTACTTACTGCAAATGGTGGTTTGGGAGCTTTGGCATGAAATTGAAATGCACTATTACTGCAAATGGTGGCTTGGTTGCTTTGACTTGCAGTTGAAAGGCATTACTTACTGCAAATGGTGGATTGGGTGTGGCTTGAAGTTGAAAGGCACTACTTACTGCAAATGGGGTGTGTGTGTGCTTTGGCTTTAAGTTGAAAGGCACTATTACTGCAAATTATGGTTTGGGAGCTTTGACTTGAAGTTGAAAGGCACTACTTACTGCAAATGGTGGCTTGGGTGTGGCTTGAAGTTGAAAGGCACTACTTACTGCAAATGGGGTGTGTGTGTGCTTTGGCTTTAAGTTGAAAGGCACTATTACTGCAAATGGTGGCTTGGGAGCTTTGACGTAGTTGAAAGACACTACTTACTGCAAATTGTGGCTTGAAGTTGAAATGCACTATTACTGCAAATGGTGGCTTGGTTGCTTTGGCTTGAAGTTGAAAGGCACTACTTACTGCAAATGGTGGCTTGGGAGCTTTGAAGTTGAAAGGCACTACACTGCAAATGATGGCTTGGGTGTGGCTTGGGTGTGGCTTGAAGTTGAAAGGCACTACTTACTGCAAATGGCGGCTTGGGATCTTTGGCTTGAAGTTAAAAGGCACTACTGCAAATGCACTTACTTCCTGTCTGCACTGTATATTGATTTTAGATAAAAACACTACCACTTACGGCTGTGATTTTTGGCCATCTTACTCAGTCCCCCTCCGCTGAGCAGGTGCAGAGAATTCTTCCCATCAATGAAAAATAAAAGTGTTATTTGTTTTTTTTTTAAATGTTGAGAATCTCTCTCCTGTCAATCACTCCATGAAAGCCACACCTTTCCCGGTGGGGGGGGGGGGGGGGGGGGGGGGGGGGGGGGGGGGGGGGGGGGGGGGGGGGGGGGGGGGGGGGGTTATAAAAACCCAGAAATGTGGGTGTGGCTCAGTCTCTGCAAGATGGAGGAGGGAGAGGTCACGACTCACTGTCTTTAGTGGCTTTGCACCCTTCTTCAAATGGTATGAAACTGCACTTGAATTTGGTGGCCTTGCACCCTGCTAGAAGTGGTAAGAAACTGCACTTAAATTTGGTGGCCTTATACCCGGCTTGAAATAGAATTTTAAAGATTAGCTGTGAGTCAACTACCAGCCCACCAGCCATGAGTGAGTGAGTTTTAGAATTGGTGGAGAGGTGGAATATTACGTTGGATGACCAGCCCTCCTGTGATGCTGGGACCCAACGGGTCCCATTTAGTCTAGTTGTATATACAAATTGTCCAACAACAGCCAGATGAATTCCGTATCAATGCAGAAAATACTTCAAATAAAGTTTTTGAATTAGTACAATTCCCAACTTTTAAAACCTTCATCCATAGAGATTTTAAGAAAATTGGACAATATAGCTTTAGAAATGCATTGCTGAGAATTGTGTTTATTATAAGTCATTGCATTGTGAACATAGTGATGAAAGCTTAGTCACAGTGGTTGAAGCCTTTGATTAAATGTCAAGACATTAAGTGACTCCAGTTCACGATTAAAATATCTTTCAGATGTTTCTGCCCACACATATTTCCTATAAATGTACAGAAAGTAGTATAATGTCAGAAGAACCACTTCCTTGATGATTTTTAGATTAATCAAGTTCATAGTGGCAATGAGCATTGAAATATATGTCTAAAAGCTGCTATTAAAAAGTGACAAACTAAAGTTGGCTGACCACTATCTGCAGGCAGATACTTGAAGCACTGCCAACAAAACTAAATTAACAGTATAACTGAAGAAAGGAAAAACATGTTGCAGAACCTATTGCACAATTCCTTCTTCATCCATGTTTATAATGAAGAGGACTTTTATTGCCATCTACTGGTCAAAGTAAAAAACAGTCTCAACAACTTGAATCATGCTGTGAGAAAAACGACGAGACAACTCTTCAGTGCACACAATTGTTAATGCATACATTTTTTGTTCAGATTAATTTAGAGATACAGTGGGACCTTGGCTCACCGAGTCCCAGCCTACCAGCAATCCCCACACACTTACACTATTCTACACACACGAGGGACAATTTACAATTATACCAAGCCAATTAGCCTACAAACATATATGTCATTGGAGTGTGGGAGGAAACCTGAGCACCCGGAGAAAACCCATGCAGGTCACGAGGAGAACCTACAAACTCTGTACAGACAGCACCCGTAGTCAGGATCGAACGTAGATCCTGGGGCTGTAAAGCAGAAACTCAAACATTGCATTTCCGTGTTGCCCAAACAAACAGCAATTTCTGGCACCCACAAACATACACATTTTTATGGATAACTTGGTATTTAAATTGCCCTGCTCCACAAATTTAATTATTGGGCTATTCACCTCACGTGTACTTAAAATGTCCACTCCTTGAGTCCCAAAATTAGTGGTATGTTTATAAAGCTTCTGGATTCCTCCTTCATATCTGAATTTATCATTTATTTTTGGTGTAATTTAACAATAGCATTTTCAAAATTAAAGCAGCTCATCTGTATTTCATTGTCAGAAAAATATTTTGGGACATGAAAGATGCAATATAAATGCAAGCCCTTTTCATTTCATGTAAAAAAAAAGTTAAGGGGACCTGACACTCCATTTGTTCTCACTTGGTCCTCCACCCAACCTTTCCCCAAGTAGTTAACTCCATTATATTAGCTGCAGGGAGGCATATCTGATACAGATATTACATTATAAGATCATAAGTGATAGGAGAAGAATTCGCCCATTCGGCCCATCAAGTCTACTCCGCCATTCAATCATGGCTGATCTATCTCTCCCTCCTATCCCCATTTCCTGCCTTCTCCCCATAACCTTTGACACCTGTACTATCTATCTCCGTCTTAAGGGGTCTTTTTTGTGCTACAACTGAGAATTATTAGTTTTTCCTGAAAATGTGTTTCTTTAGTGCAATGAAGACTCTTTGTGTCACGTTTGCTTTGCTCCTTTTAAAGTACTCCATTGTTTCGGGATGTTACTCAGCGGAAGCTTCTTCATTATGCTCGAAATGAAGAAAAATGAGGAATGAGGAAGACTATATTTGGAATGGTGTTAGTTTATTGTTGTCGCATGCTCGGACATACAGTGAAAAGCTTTCATTATGAGCTATCCAGTCAAATTATACTTTACTTGAGTACAATCAAGCTATACAAAAGTACACAGGTAGAGCAGAGAAAAATACCAGAGTGCAGAATATGGAGCTACAACAATTGCAAATTACAGTTACAGAGAAAAAAATGTAAGGTTTACAATGACGTAGGTTGGAAGATCATGACGTGGGAGAACTGAATCCCTGACTTGTCCCTGAATCTGGTGGTACATGCTTTTATGCTTTTGTACCTTCTCCTGAATGGAGGGGGGAGTCCAGAGAATGACTGGGGTGACAAAAGTCATTGATTACGTTGGCTGTTTTCTCAAGGCAGCAGAAGTGTAGATGGAGTTGATGGTGGGGAGGGTTGTCTATGAGATGGACTGGGCTAAATCGACAACTTTGCGCAATTTCTAGTGGCGTTGGGCAGGGTTGTTGCCAAGCCAAGCTGTGATGTTCCCCAAATTGGTGCTTTTGTAGAACAAGAATCATTAAAGACATGTGAATTCCCTTAGTCTACTGAGGAAGTAGAGGCATTGGTGTACTTTCTTGACTGTAGCTTCAATGTTGTTGGTTTCAGTACAAATTGCTGGTGACATTTATGCTTAGGAACATCTGCAACGTTGATGCTGATGTTGGCTGTTTGAAGATATTTCTTACTTTTAATTTAATCTGCACACACAATAGCCTATAAATTAAAAGGCTTTCTTAGGCTTTCTAATCATCAGTGCTTTTAAAGATATGTTTATTTTCAGATATGATAGAGAATATGTCAGTTGCTTATAAAGACAACATCCTATTTCAACAAAGAGAACAATATTCCCTTTCTCTCCGTCCCTCCCAGACCCTAAATGTCCTGCTGGTTTCATTGTTCGTATCCCTTCATTATCACCTCTTCCACAGCCAATATGAACCATTGTGTGTTTCACCTTTTCTGTGTCATCGCTGCCAGCTCTGATTTGTTCTGTACCTTTTCTTACCTCTAGTTTTCCTCTCGCCTGACTGTCAGTCTGAAGAAGAGTCTCAACACGAAACATTACTATTCCTTTTCTTCAGAGATGCTGCCTGACCGTTGAGTTACTCCAACATTTTGTGTCTATCTTGAAGTACACCAGCATCTGCAGTTCCTTGCAACACAATATTTTCAAAACCAGTCAAGATCACCGACAGTATCTCATGAATATCTTTTCAAATGAACTATCCAGGCAAAATCAGACAAAATTATCCTGATAGACTCAGACTTATTATTACATTAATATGAGTCTTACATCAGTTATTAATGTCTTTGATAATTATCTCATGAAGCCTAAACATCATTGCAGCTTGTTGCAGTCAATATTGTACAGAAAGGAAGATGCCTGATATTTCCTAAATCTGAAGACATTGAACAAGAGACAATGAGAAAAAACCATCTCCTCCAAGAGTTGCATCCAGGACCAGCAGGGAGCACTGCCGCAGAACTGCTGCCTCACAGCACCAGAGACCCGGGTTCATTCCTGACTCAGCTGCTATGTATGTGGAATTTGCAAATTCTCCCTGTGACATTGTGGGTTTCATCCGGGTGCTTAGGTTTCATCCCACATCCCCAAAACGTATGGGTTTGTAGGTTAAACGGCCTCTGTGAATTGACCCAGAGTGTGTAAGGAGTTGATGTCAAAGTGGGATAACATTAAAACAAGTATAAACAGGTGATTAATGGTGGACTCGGTGGGTTGAAGGGCGTATCTTTCAAAAGCAGTGGTTACTAACATAACTTCAGTATCTAAATTTTATCTGAGATTTCAAACTGGCAAAGGAACGGCATGCTGTTTCTTTTTTTAAGCAATATCATAGTCGCAACAGTACTTCTCATGACAGATTATAAATGGCCTATCTCTCGCTTGCTACGCCCCAATTATTTTTCAACAGTTGGCCAAGTGCTAGCCCCTCATCTAGATTACTTACATCAGGTCTGAAGCCCAACTTCTGGCCAGCTACAGACCATCGGCTTGAGTCCACCCTGCCCCAAATCGGGCCCAGCTGAATGTAATATTTGAATGCAGTAGCAGATCTACCATACTTTAAGTCTGATTCAGGTGCCCCAATGAACAAACTCACTGCTCACTTGGGAGTGGATGTGGAAATACGTAACTAACGTTTGCTTTGACCTGTTAAAGGAAGTTTCTGTTTTGGAAGTACCTAGTATATCTGCAGGCACAAAGAGCAATGCAGTGCTTCATCTATCAAGAGAAACACAATGTGAGTAAGGTCCTGTGTGAACAATCAGGGACACATCTTATATCAACACTCTTGAGTTAACATGAGACCACCCCTATAACGCCTTGTCTGACCTCTCATTTGGTCCTGTCCATGATGGCACTGCTCGCTTATTTTTATATGATAAACATTTATTATTTCACCTGATGAACTGTGAATGTTTCATGACACAGTTAATTTATTATGGTTCTTCTCATTCTAGTTACAAGTGTAAATGTAACAGTCATCCTGCACAATTATTTCTCGTATCAATTACTGTACACAAATAGTTTGGCATTCTCTTGCTGAGGGTGGTGTGTGTAGATTTGAATTGATCACTGAAAGTCAGGAATATATTTTCTGGTCTGAAGAAGGGTTTTGGCCCGAAATTTTGCCTATTTCCTTCGCTCCATAGATGCTGCTGCACCCACATTTTTGTGTACCTTCGATTTTCCAGCATCTGCATTTCCTTCTTAAACAATATATTTTTTT